>NC_056731.1:1180381954-1180439454 GCF_019279795.1 Protopterus annectens | reverse complement strand
TGCAGAGGAACTGTGTGTGTGTGTGTGTGTGTGTGTGTGTGTGTGTGTGTGTGTGTGTGTGTGTGTGTGTGTGTGTATATGTATATATGTGTACTTCAGAAGCTTGAACTTTCAAAACTTTGAACTTCAAATGGCCGAGACCATAAGATTGAAGTTTTGCAACTTCAAAAACCTAATAAAAAAAATAAAATCCAAAAAATTTTTTTTACATTTTTGCAAGGGGCAAACCCCCTGCACCCCCACACCCCATGCTAATTAAATATACCAACTCTGAGATTGCACTACAGTGAGGAAAACGGTAATTATGCCATTACACTCTATACGCTGATCTCCATTCAAAATGTTCGAAGCTTCAAAACTTCAATCTTCTGATGTCGGACTTTTGAAGTTTGAAGTTTTGGAACTTCAAGCTTCTGAAGGGGATTCGTATACATATATATCAACAAAAGCAAAAACACACAACATCTGCGTTTTTGCAGAGGGGCTTGTGAGAAGGCTTCTCCCCCACACCCCCTGCTAATTATATACACAGCTCCGAAATCACACTACAGTGGGGAAAGGAGCAAAACCCCAGTCCCCACTGAACCATTATCCCACACAATGAAGGTCTTTGTTATTTGACCTTCCAGATTTTCAGTGTTCCTGGTTCAGTCTTTTGACATTTGCTGCTGGGAGCTTTCATCCTTCTGATAGGGAGCCATATTTTATTTATATATATATATATATATATATATATATATATATATATATGTGTGTGTGTGTGTGTGTGTGTGTGTGTGTGTGTATCTACATATAAATATATGTATATGTACATATATATATATATATATATATATATATATATATATATATATATACATACACCCACAAACATGTGTGGAGATATATATAGTGGTCCCTGACTAAAGACTGAACTCTCAAAAGAACAAATGGTAAAACACTGAGCCCATATTGTCAAAATCCTAGAAGTACATACAATATGGGCTGTTATTGTGTTGGATGGTGATACAGCAGGGGCTGTTGGGAATGCAGCAGATTTTGTGTTTTGTGGCATACTGTTCGCGCTTCAGGGTTTTCAGCAATGAACCATTGTCCTACTATATCGATTAAAGGTATTGCCGCTGACATACCTGCAGAATGCAGATGATAAAAATATGCTTTAAATTATTGTGGTATAACTGCTTTAAAAATAAAGCAGACAAATACATTCTGGGATAAAAAGTTCAAAAGAACATGTACAGTTGGGCTCAGAAAATTACAGACCATATTAGTGGCTTCAGCACAATAATTCTACCATAGCGTAGTATTCTTCTTTCTGCTCTACACATTGCTGTATTTATTTGCTTACACATGTTAACACAGATCTTTAACTGAGCAAAGTCCATTTTCAGTGCAGTTTTGGGAAAAAAAATTCCAAGACAAGTACCATAGGTAACACAAAGCACAAAGATGTTAAAAATAACGACTGCAAAAGGAAAACAAGAACAAATCTAACCTACTGATGTTATGGTGGCTGAATATGGGTTAAGTACAACAATGTAACATGTGACCACCAAAAAGCTTTCTAATAGCAAACAGGCAGATATTACACAATTAACAATAAAAGAAATGTATCAGTGATAATAAGCATATGGTAATAGTGTATAATGGAAGGAAAATATATCATTATACAACATGGTTAACTAGGTAGAAAGTAAGCCATCAATGATAATAAGACAAGACTAATAGTATATAATGGAAGAAAAATATGTTATTATCCCATTACATCGAGTGACACCTCCAGGTACATCTGCAGTTCACTCCTAATGACGCCACTAGGCATCAAATATTGCTTGTTGATGTTTGCATCAGTAATTCCAAAACCATGCTATGTACAAGGTTTTAAAAATATATATCTTAAAGCTTGCACAATGGCAAACTCAGCTGCATTATTATCTGACCTGTCTAGTGCAGGTAAATGGATGTTAGCTGTTGTTTTTATTTTAGTTTATATAGATATAATTTTCACACATTTTTCTAAATATATCAACAACCAAGTAACACAAACAGAAATTCTTTAGCCTCATATGAAAGCTTTCAGCTAGATGGATAAAGTGATGCTGAGAGTATGTATGTAACTTGAGTGGTTCCTGAGATATTATACGTTGTTTACAAAATATTACAAATATAAGTTACTATGTTTCTGTGACTGATTAAATTCAGTTTAAGACCTTGAACTTGAGGAATACTACCACTATAAAATTAATATGTGCTGAAGGGTTTCCAATTTATGCTTCTCTCACAACCCCTATGGTTTTGGAGATATGAACATTTGTTTGAAATGTGAGGACATAATTTGATTCTGTCAAAAGGCTTAGGTTCCTCCCAATGGAAGTTACTGTGCAAACTTCCTGAGCTCCATTGGAGTGAATTTGTGCAGAGCTGATATAGCAGAGATAAATTCTCTTGACTGTGAGCGGAGTTGGAATCTTTTCCCATCTGATATACCAGACTGATAAGTACACTGTTGCTGTATTTATATATTTGTTTTATTATTTATATATTTGCTGTATTGTTTATGTCCTTTGTTGTTGTCTGCACTGTTTTTTTCCCCACCATCCCTCCCAAGTGTTCTTGTAGTCTTGAACTTGGTGGCTTTGGATTTGCCCACCCTTGCTATAAATCTGATCTTGGCCACTGCTCCCAGTCCAATCTCATTTGATCACTCAACATAGTGCAGTGAGATTATTTGAGCAGGACTACCCTCTTGCTTCTTTGACTTTGAACACTTCTGTTTCCTCCCTCTCCACTTAAAAAATGTACACTTTATTCATCTGCTTTTACTGTAATTGTGTTCTTCATACTTTATTACCTTATTTTTGCTATGTGCTCTTAAGTGTTTGAGTGCTTTTATTCTGCTGCATTTAATACTGCTTGTTAGTAGCCTAATTAAATGTATCTGTTATTCTAAGCATGTTTAAGCTTTGGTCTTAGCACTTGTGCCTCAGGCGAGTTACTTTACATTTAAGAAGGTTCTCGTAGTCTAGTCTCTTGTGGACAAACCCTTAACAAAACCTTCTCTCCATAAAGTTCTGCATACCATTGCTAGAATCTCCTTGTGTTCTGACTGCGTGTGCTTCTCAAACAATCTAGAAATCTAGAGCTAATAAGTATATTTTTTGGCACTTTTTAACTGTTCATAGTTCTGCACTGCCTTAATTTTGCTTGACTGAATTATTTATATATTTGCTGGCATTGTTTTCTGATACTCTTAAGTGTCTCCATTTTGTTTTTTTCCTAATTTGTGGTGGTGCTGCTGTAGCGTTGTCGCCTCACAGTAAGACGTTGTCCTGTTCGATTCTCAGTTAGAGCGTCTTCTGTGTGGAGACATGCGTGAATGGGTGTATCTTCGTTGAAGGTTGTGCGTCAGGGCTGGCAACTTGGCACGTTAAAAATCTACTGCCAATCATTAGCGGACCGGAGTTCTGCTGTGGCGACCCCTAACCGGGAAAAGCCAAAAAAACACAACAACTGCTTTCTGCACTTGTTTTAGTCATTTTTTAATTTAATTGCATTTATTTAAACTGTATTTGCTTTAATATTGCTACAGACTCAAGCGTGCTAGCTTGCACTGCATTTTAATCGTTTTTATGGCTGTTTTAGCTGCTTTTCTGTAAAAAACAAACAAACAAAAAGTTTTAAGCTTGTTTCCCGCCTTTCCTGTAACTAGTCCAGTCCAGATACAGATTTGTTGTATCCAGGACTGTTTGTAAACTTCTGAGCCCCCCCCCCCCAAGCCTTTCTGTGTTGGAGGGAAGCCTTCTAGCTTATCAGTGGGAGTGGTAAGCACTAGGTAGCCTATCTACCACAACAGGAGTGGTTTCTGGCCCAGAAATTGTAGTTTATTGGCCGTTTTGGGCAGTTTTTCCATCCCTTTCAACTTTCTGGTTTGAAAGCCTACGTTTGTGCAGGTTTCCGCTTGTTTAAGCTCCGTGCAATGGCGCTGAGCTGAGGTAAACTATTACAGATGCCAGAATGTCTGGTCTTCAGTTTTTCCCTTAGATCTTGCTAGGCCTTTCTCACTCTCTTGCACTTCAAATAGCTTAATCGCTTTGCACTTCAGCAGGTTTTTGTAGCAATTGTTGTAGCGCACCTAAGTGCCATCAGTGCTAGTCATTCTTCACGTAAATTGCTCCAGTACTTAGTAGTTACGACCACCCCTCCTGATATAATTAAAGGGCAGCTCCCTGTGCTTTGTCCTATTAACCTGGTGCACTCGGGCATTCTGTGGCAGTGTAGCAACTGCCTCATGTACACAGACAACCCTCTCCTCTTACCTCCCAACACTCAGACTTGTGAGAGATGCACATATATCACCAAATTGAAAGCTATACACTCTCCAGCCAAGACTGGACTAGCTTGTCAAGAGGAGAAGGTCAACACCTGCACCACACCACATGGAACACATAGCCCTCCAGAACACCCACCATCACAGCTCTCATATAAAAGCACAAAATATCACACCCACCTTCGCGGAGGCTCTCAATAGAAATTTACCCAAACAGTAGAGACATCCAAGACAGAAACGCATTCGACCAGCACAACACAGCACAAACCACAGGACACATAGCTCACCTCAACAGTGTGCCTCTCAACCTAAGCCCCAAAGGCTAAACACCTTGCCCAATACACTAATCATAGGTGATGCAGTAGTGAGGCACACAGATGTCCCACTCACTAGATTGAATAAGGAGAAGGTAATAGTCAGCTGTCTGTCAGGTGCCAGAATCTGACACATAACACATGCACTCAGGTCACTCCACAACAAGTACAAGTATGACTCTGTCATTGTCCATGTTGGTGTGAACGATCTGAGATGCACCTTCCTGGACTACATGAAAATAGACATGGTGGAGCTCTCAGATTATGTGGCCCAGGCAGGTATGACACTAGCCCTAAGCAGCCTCCTACCATTACCCAGAATGATACTGCAGTACAAACAAAAAATGGTTGACTTCAACAATTGGCTAAGTTTCTGGTGCCATTCTAAGGGGATCCAATATCTGTCTGCTTGGGATGACATGATTGACAGACCTCGATGCTTTGCTAGAGATGGCCAGCATCTATCACTCCTGGGTTTCCGGGTACTGGGTAAGGCTCTTGCCACCCCTATATTAACTTTTTTAGGTGGTGTTCTAAAGACCAAAATATCACCATAACAGCTATAAATAAATGCAATCTGAGGGTCATGCTTCTCAACACTAGAAGTCTAAATCTCAAGATGCACTCGCTCAAAGCACTCCTCAAAGTGGAGAACATCGACATTTGTGCTGTAATGGAGAGCTGGTTTAAAGCGGCAGAAAGCACCACTGCGCAACCAGGCTATAAGTCATTCCACACCTTTCGGCCCCGAAACATGGGCCAAAGCTCTGAAGGCAGTGGCCTCTCCATATTCATAAAGGATAATGGCCGTACTGAAGCACTTATTGGCGTAGCAACAATATCCGATTGGATTGCTAACACAGGTGACTTTTTCTTGTTTACAAAGCCCTTAAATGATGCTCCGTCGGTGCAGGATCAAGATTCTACTGATAATTTTGCTGCTTGCTTAACAGACAAACTTAAATTGCTTGATACTAAGACCTTTAAACTTAGAAAAATGCAACTGGAAGTTGCATACTTCAAACAGTGTTTAAACGAGGGTATTATTCCTAAAGGTCTTAGGAATAATTTTGTTCCCTCAAGCCTGTTAAACAGTAATGTATTTTTGACAGATTTGAAGCTCTTATTTCAGACACAAGGTCTGCAACTGTTGGAATTGCTTGTAAAACATTATTCATTGTGTATTGATGACCTTACGAAAGAAGTCTGTTTATTGGATGAGGAAGTTAAAATTAATAGTGCTTTTCTGCAATTCAAATATGACCATGCCCGTATCTTTTCTAGTATAGATACGTACATGGTCACGTTAAAATCTAATAAGTCTAAAAAATTGCATAGAGATAGACTTGCTTATTCTAGGGATATGGCATTTCCTAATTTATGTAGCCATGGTAACATCGCTTGTAGGGAAGATGCCTCAGATTCAATGGAGGTTAATACTATGGTCGAATCCGGTAATACAGTTGGACAGGATACTAGGTCAAGAAGTGAACAACCCCTCCGTAGAAGTAATAGGAATAGAAATAGGCAGGATATGAGTGGGGGCCACACTGATATACCTGTCTCTGGCTACAATAATGTTCCTAATAATGATTTAAATAGCGATAATGATTTTTTAGGAAACAGGAACAACAAAAGGCAACGGAGGGGGAACAGGAATTGGAACAATTAGATACTAACACTTGTGAAGTTATGGATGCTTCTCCTAGGATTGTCTTAAATAAAAAAGGTGACTTCACCATTTATAATTTTTCAACCCTCATTTTGGAACCAGAACTTGTGGAGTTGCTAGCCTTGGGTAATACCTTCGTCCCTTCTAGGAAATGCGATGTAGCTAGGGTCTTACTTGATCTTAAATGTTATGTTAGAAAATTGAACCTAAAGTTACTATTCAATGTTTCTACACAACCACTGGTCCCTAAATTGAAGCTCCCGAGTGTATTCAGTCCGCCTTTACATGTTGCTTTAAAAATGTTTGAGAGCGCATGTGAGTTAGACATCAGATTTATGATGAAGTGCCCTAATTCTACTCTTAATCAGTTTAATATTTCGAAAGAACAATTAGAGGCCCTTTCTGAATTATGTTCTGCAGGTGTCAGGATAATTAAACCTGATAAAGGTGGGGGCCTAGTCATCCTTGAACAAACTGATTATATTGAGAGAATGCATAGGGTATTGGACTCTGACTCTTATGAATTTTCATCCATTAATGAAATGAACACCTGTGCAAATAGGACCAGGGGCTACTTTAGGGACTTATTCATTAGTGGCAGAATAGATGAGGACACTTTTAAATATATTGACATTTTATATGCTAAGACCCCGGTTATGTTTGGGATCCCCAAGATCCATAAGAATCTTGGGGACCCTCCAATGAGAGCTCTAATAGATGGTAGATCATCTACCACCTACCCTTGCTCGAAATATGTTGATTCACTGTTGTCCAAATATGTGGAATGTATACCGAGTATCTGCAAAGATTCATGGTCCTTTTTATCTAACTTGAATAAGATAGTATTAGATGCAGATACTAATTTTTTGACCATTGATGTGGTTGATTTATATACATCCATTCCGCATCAGGAAGCTCTTGAGTGGATCGACCTGCTTCTGAACGAGCTTGGGGCCTCTAAAAGTTTAATTAATAACATCACTGAACTGTTGGATATCATTTTGTCCTCTAATTTTTTTATGTTTGAAAGGGACATTTATATCCAGAAAAAAGGTGTGGCCATGGGCTCACCATGCGGAGCCGTTGTGGCCAACCTTTTTATGACATACTGGGAAAGAAATTTTGTTCTCAATAACCCTGAGTGGAACAGTAGATTGGTTTACTACACCCGCTTTCTTGATGATATCTTTATCCTTTTTAGGGGTGACTCTGCTCTAGCACATTCTTTTGTTAACTATTTGAATTCTACAACAGCCTTTCTTAGATTTACCTATCACTTTGATGTTGAAGGTATGAATTATCTAGATGTAAAATTATGTAGGGCAGGTGCATCGGGCCATTTAAAATCCGTAATTTTTAGAAAAGACACGTACGTCAACTCTTTTCTACACTTTACTAGTTTGCATCCATTTAAGCATAAAAAGGCCATAGTAAAGGGACAACTAGTGAGGGCGGTGAGGATGTGTAGTGATCTAGCAGACTTTACACTTGAGTGCCAACTACTGAGAGACCTTTTCACCAACCGTGGATATCCACAGCGTTTAGTGGATGATATTATGAACGAAATGAAAAATAAAAGAATTTGTGGGTTTTATAAACCGCTTCTTTTCTCCATGCCCACTTCGCCCATTGATATTGAACATAATTTGACTCCTGTTGTAAATACTAACCTACTTGACCTTTCTATGCCGTTAGTACCTGCTCCTTTGAATGAATTTCCATGTAGTTTTATCTCGACTTTTAGTATGAACTCGTATGACATACAAAACATCTTGTATAAGAATTGGTTTTTTGTGTCAAGCAATGCTTTGATTAGCAATAAATTGGGTGAAAAACCGTCTGTGGTGTTCAGGAGAGGTAGGAACATTAAGGACTTGTTGCAAAGCAGTTTTTCTGTTGAGTACTGCGCTAGATCTAAGGGCTCGTTTTCTTGTGGTGCTTGTAACTTTTGCACACACATAAAAACTGGCAGTACATTTTGCATAGCAGGTAGGAAATATATGGTTGGTCATCGAATTAAGTGTGATACTAAATCTATCATTTATATTGCATTTTGCACTTGCTGTCCAGCATTCTACGTCGGTAAGACGGATAGAAGATTTAAGGACAGGATTTACCAGCACTTATATGCTGTTAAAAATAAGAAGAGCGAAAATGCATTGTCCAAACACATTTGTGCCTCTCCAGGGCATGCTTTTGTTTTTATGGGAATTGACCATCTCCCACCACCTCCTAGGGGCGGCCCTACTGCTATCATGCTTGAAACTCGGGAGCTTTTATGGCAACTGAAATTGGATGCATTTAATCCGCCTGGATTGAATGAAAGTTGTAATATTGCCCCTTATCTTAAGCTGAAATCGTATATGAGATAAGGTCTAGCTTTCCACCCCTTCCCCTCCCACATTGTGGAAAGAGGCTGTTCCATGAGACATGGTGTTGTTGGATGTACCATTTTATTTTAGTGTACCTATGTATGTTAGCCTTAGGTATAGTACCACTGTTTTGTATGCCATTCTATAACTTGTCAAATGCCCTTTTTTAGTATGGTGTACATTTGTAGGGTTGGTCATTGTGGAACTTACTATTTGTAAGTACTTTCTTAAATAGGATGACACTTATATTTTAATTGTGTGTAGGTTTTGTATTTCTTATTATTCCTTAAATGCCCTTTTTAGGATGTTGTATATTTGTAGGGCTGGTCTTTGTGCAATTTACTGTTTGCAAGGTCTTTCTTAAATAAGTTGTGACCTATACTTAAATGATGTGTAGGTTTTGTATTTTTTATTTACGCATAGGTATCTTCATATGTGCTTTTATTCATATTTTCACATATTGTACATAAGCAGAGTACAAAGTGGCTGTTAAGAAGTGATTTATTGCCACATCTAAAATGGTGCTTGCATACCCATTTGTAATATGCTGTTCTTACTGTTTTATGGAAAATCAAAAATAAGAGGTTGTTGCCTTTTATTAGTAATTGGGTTTAATTAGTTGTTGTATTTAAAGAGCGTTTTGTTCGCGCTCTTTTTACCTCTGAAGAAGCCACCTAGTGTGAGTGGCGAAAACGCTGTTTCCTTGTTAATCCAAAATAAATTGCGTTCAGGTTTTGAAAGCACGTCTCTTCATTTTGGGATTCTCTTTTTTACATTGGTTTGTGGACTTTACCTAGTTTAACAATGGGTAAGACATCGATCCAGGTCATAGTCTGCTGTAGGGCCCCAACCATGTTCCTAGACTCTCACTTCATGTTCCTAAGCAACCTGGAATCTATCAAAGTCCAACCCAACACTCTCATACTAGGAGACTTCAACTACCCCTCAATCAACTGGGAAAACTACTCAAGCACCAATACACTGGCCCAATGCATCCTGGAATTCATCAATTCCAATACCCTTGACCAGGACATTCTGACCCCCACTAGAGGAAGCAGCATCCTTGACCTGGTTATTACTAACATGGGTAACCGTTGCTCTACACCAATAGTCAATCCCTCCCTGGTCAGATCCGACCATAAACTAATCACCATGGAAATCCACATCTCACCCACACCCCCCGCAAAGGTAAACACCTTGATAAACTTCTCCAAAGCTGACTTTGGGCTCCTAAAAACAGAGATGGCTAACTTCACAGCACCCATGCCAATGGAAAATAGCTGCATGACTGCCAAATCATACACCAATGCACTGTACAAACATGTACATAAATGCATGGAACTAGCCGTACCCAACAGTACCAAGACACTCTCCTACAAAAAAGGAAGCCAATCTGGTGGTCCCCTGCCATTAATAAACTCTACAACAGAAGGAAGAAACTGTTGCAGAAAAAGGTGAAGTCCCAAGACTGGAAAAACTCCCTTATTTGCCTCAACAAAAAAGTTGAGATTCCTCATCTAATCCTCCAAAGCCAGCTATGAAGGCAGAATTGCGACAGACACTAAAAACAATCACAAAGCCCTCTATAGTTATATCAAGAACTTCCATGGCAATACCCAGATTTGCTCTGAGTTACTGCACAATGGTTCCTCCTATACTGAGCCTACAGATATTGCCAACATACTGGCCGACAGATTCAGTGCCAACTTTACCCCTCTCTCCCCCCAAAGGACCAATCCGGAAGAATGCCAGGCACCCAGTATTACTGCAGCACAGGTTAAAGCTGCATTGTCCAAGGCCAAGAATACACCTTCCATGGGACCCAATAATATCCCTGGTTGTGTTCTACATGAACTACAAAGTGAACTGACACCACGTCTGTGTGTACCAATAAAAAGTTGATGCAGTGATAAACAAAAAGCTAGGAAGATCCAAAATCATAAAAAGAACCAACTGCAAGACCGGTCAAAACATGCAGAAGCCTTCTGTTCTGTGTGCCCTGTTCAGTCACAGCCTCACCTCAGGCTTTGTCCCTTCCGAATGGCACACTGCTGCAGTCAACCCTCTCCATAAAGGGGTAGTGACTACAGACCCTGGGAATTATTGCCCCATTAGCCTGACGAGGCTAATATGTAAAGCTATGGAGCACATCATCATGGGCCTGATTAACAGAGAAATAGGAAATCTCCAAACTCTAGATCCCACACAATGTGGCTTTGTGAAAGGGAGATCATGCCTGCTCAACCTGGTTGACGTCTTTGAGTCAGTCACCAGGGCTGTGGATGAAGGTGAGGCAATGCATACAGCCTACCTCGATCTGGCCAAGGCCTTTGATACCATTCCTCACTCGGGAATTATTTATAAACTCACCAAACTGGGCATCAACCCCTATATCAGTAGGTGGGTTGCAAATTGGCTCACAGATAGAACACACAGTCAAGTTAGACTGCCAACCAGTCACAAGTAGAGTCCCACAGGTCCTGAGTCCTCTCCTGTTTGGCATCTACTTCTCAGAAGTCCAGGCCAACACAAAGGGACTCTGGCTGACCAAGTTCCCAGATGACTGCAAGCTGGGAGCCATTACTAACTCCCCAAGTGATGCAGACATCCTACAGAAAGGCCTCACTGAGACCAATGACTGGTGTCGAAACCACTGCCCTAAGCTTAATGCCAAAAAAAAGCGTTGTCATCCCCTTTGGTAAAAACTCAGTTCCCACTAATTACCACATTGATGGGAGCCCACTAAACACTGAAGGCATTATAAGAGATCTGGGGATGCAGGTTGACAGCAACCTCTCCTTCGACAACTTCATTGCCATGGCACATCTCATTACTAAGGGTTTTACATCCAGGAAGGAAGAGGTCATTGTCTCTCTCAACTCTTCCCTCATTAGACCAATCATCGAGTATAATGCCCCATTTGGCATGTACTTTACTAGACAGCTGGAGAGGCCACAGAAGTACCTCATGAAGAGGATCCTAGGCATTAAACACATGTCCTACATGGACAGACTCAAAAGACTTGAGCTATTCTCTGTCTCATACTGCCTACTTAGAGACGATCTCTGCTTGACTTACAAAGCCATGTCTGACCCAGCTCTGTTAGAAATGCTACATCTAAAGAAATCCCAATCCCTCCGCACCACATGCTCCAGAGACCTCAACCTCATTACAACAATCAACAGAACATGCTGGAGGGACAGGTTCCTCACCCAGAGACTGACGATGCTCTAGAATAGACTTCCCATACATGTCAAGCACAGCACCCTGCTGTCTGTCTTCAAGAGAAATCTTGATGAGCGGATGGGTAATAGAAAGGTCGCCCCGGGATTGCTCCGGTGGCTCTACTTGATAGAGACACTGGGAACTAACGTCGGGCGGCATGATGCCAGGTCTCTTCTGTGGGCTGGGCTTGTAAAGGCTCCAGGGTCATTAGCCTAGTACACACCTATGAACCTATGAACGAGTTGTACAATGGAAGTAAGAAATTTTAAGCACTGTGTTCAAAGTGGTACCACAGTTATCTGACTACAAAAACAAAATGTAGTTTCTGAATATACATTTGAAACATGCATTTCAAAAAAACACTATCTAAGCACAAATAAATGCTTCCTGCATATTTTACCAGTGTGTACAAGAAAGCTGTCATCACCAGTTGATTTTATGATTTGGAATTGGTATAACATTAACCAGAGAACTGAGGTTACATTTTGGAGTTCACCAACTATGAACATCAAAGATGGACATTTAGGGGGAATAAATGCGTTTGTGTACACGTTAGTTGGCTAAGGGAGAGCTGCTGACCAAACTCTAGCCATTTATTTTAGGAAGCAAGGTGCAGTGATGAGATGTAGAGTGGTGACCTGTAGCAAATCTGACAGTTCTGGTGTACCACTGCTCTAATGTGCTGCACACTGAAGATTGCAAGCTGGAGAGAGCTGTAGTGCAGTATAAGTGATGGAATTATGTACATAGAGATAAAAGAGTCTGGCAACTGGAAAAAGAAAGCTGTGTGCTGGTATGATCTTCTCAGCTTCTGACTGGTTTTGACAACTACAGTTCTAACAATTATCTCAACTTGAAATTGTCTGGGTTTAATACTAGTAGCACAGCAATGTTTGCTGGCCTGGTTATCACTGAACCCTGAACATCAGATGTTGTTTAGCTTCAATATGGTTTCATGCCATGTCCATTTTTGATAGAAATAAAGCGTATTTTTATAAAGTATTTTTGATGCAAAGTATTTCTAATAGTGCAGTGTGATTCTGGTTTCATTGTCGTAAGGAATTTTTTTTTTGTTTAAGCAGTAACATTTATGCCATTGTAAATTTACGTATGAGATGTAATAAAAATTTATTTAAAACTTAACTGTGTTCTGCTCGCCTCTGTAACTTTGACTTGCTCATCAATGAATATGTCTGCTGTATGTGACTTAGATGTCCCGGATTTTAGTCACATGACCCTGATTTTCAGCAACTTTGTCACTAGGGGTTGAGGGGTATGCCCTGTTCACCAGTAATGAAGGCTACCACTGAAGCAGCTTGGAAGCAGAACGCCCACCCCTGGCCATCCTTTGCATTGCTGCCCGTCCTACAAGGGACTGTGTCACAGAATTACCAGAGACAACTACTTCTGCCAGGATGGACATGACAATCCTCCCACATCAGCTCTAGTAGACATCAAGCTTCTAATTATACTGTTTTCCTCTGTGGAGCTCTTCACCCTAGGTCTCCACTGAAAAGGGTCTTTTAGGTCCAGCTGGATCATCCAAGAAAACAAGTGCAATAAATAAATAAAATGAACCTGAGTCACTTGGGCCATGGTAAGGCTTTACTTTGTGTGTCAGTGTAGCTGATTGTTATTGCTCCATCTCAGCCAAGACAACCATGTTTTTTTTTATTTCTTTTGTTGAAGTTGTCCACTCTTCCTCCATGCCTCTTACTAACTCAGCAGTAGACAGAGCACTGCACTCCAGTTTCAGGATGCTGAATATTTCAGCTTGGAAGACAGAAGTTTAATTCCACACAGCAATTCATAGGTTCATAGGTTGGTACTAGGCTATCGGCCCTAGGGCCTATACAAAACTAGCCATAACAATTCCCTGGATATTTCTTCCCACAGTATTTACTTCCCTGAACCCCCTGTCTAGCAGGGTGACTGATGTGATCCCCGAGGTGAATTCCCTTTCCATCCAAGTGTTAAACATCCTAAAAGACCTAATACAATGAAATCTTACTTCCAGCAGTGGAAAATATTTGTTACTTGGGCATCATCTGTAGGTCTGGACCCACTAAATTGCCAAGTTCAAAGGATTTTGGATGTATACTGCGGTGGTGGTGCTGCAGTAGCGTTGTCGCCTCACAGTAAGACGTCCTATTTGATTCTCAGCTAAAGTGTCTTCTGTGTGTGGAGGCATGCTTGAATGGGCGTACCTTTGTTGAAGGTTGTGTGTCAGGGCTGGCAACTCGGTACGTAAAAATCTACTGCCAATCATTAGCGGACCGGAGTTCCACTGTGGCGACCCCTAACTGGGAAAAGCCGAAAGATACAAAAACTCTTTTATCAAAATGAGAGACAGTGCAGTTTGCAGATCCATCTGTCTTTGCATTTAAAAATCTTCTGGAAGACACATCTCTGTGCCCTGGTATTTGAACTTTGCATGGGAAAAGTTAGGTTTTACCTCCCTCTGAACCATCTGATTTAGTGACGTTAACAACTTTTTCTGGAAAACCTTTACATTTCCAATAACCCCAGGAGGCAGGGTTTCAGTACCAAAAGCCTTGATGTGTAAATTACCTTATTCAATTTTATATAATGAAAACTGGTCCATCATTGATGCCCACGGTTGTCTCACAGTGTCTCTTACTCTGTCCATTCAACTCATAATTTTCTGTCCAAACTGTCAAAATGAAGGAGAGAAAATTCTACATACACTGCAAGTTCACAGATTATTACATGAGGAATACTTTTTCTTTCAGGAAACTAGATTAACGTTTTCTTTTTTTATAGATTCATAGATATTCCAAGGCCACTGAGTCTCATGACCATTCTCGACTTGCCAGTATTCTTCCTCAGGCAGCACTTCAAGGAAAGAAAGGAAGGCTTGCCTGTGACAGAGCACACTGCCCAACTGGCTAGCTCCAATCACTTCTTTTTGCTATGATAAATGCAAAAACACTTAAAGAAAACACTGTTGGAGTATATTCTACTAAAAGAGCATTTATCTCAGCAGCATATTTTATAGGTTTATAGATTAGTACTAAGCTAACTGCCCTTGCCAGCCATTTTAAGCCTAACCAATTATCCCTTGTGAGATTCAAACCCTGCACCTTGTGTTTGTAAGGCAAACACCTTAACCATTAGGCCACCCAAATGCATTGGTATAAGATGTCATAGAAACTGCAAGGAGAGTTATCCACATCATTACCAACACTACATTTTGGAAACCTTGCCTAGAGGCAGGACAGGTTTTGGCATGACTTTTCTATAGAAGATCCTGTAATTGGCCACATCCCATGTTTAAGTAAGTACTGCTTAGGATTCTATTCAAATCCTATGATTTATTTGTACAGTGGTCCTCCCCAAGGAAAATTGTATATTTTGGTAAGATATTTACAATAGCAATATCTCTTTGAAGAGGCATATAGGCCTCTGTCCTATCAAAATTATTTTAATTAAGTGTAGATTTTACTAAGGACTGCCTAAACCTGATTGCCTATGTAGCTAATGACTGAGACTGAGGAACTGTGAGAGAAATAAGAGGCCTTTCAAATTCATCTGACTTGCCTTTTAAAACTAACTGAAAACCCACATATGTTGTAGCATTCTGTCAAGATGTGGTGCAGTGTTATGGATTAATTCCTAGTGAGTGAAGAGGGGAAGGGTGGGTGGTAGATATACCCAAGGCTCACCAGATCTTTTGTTGTTTCTCTGACAATGAGCAGGTGAAGGTGACTGTGCTTATAAAAGTACTGCTTCATTGCTTGCTCTTTCCTGAAAAAAAGGACCTTTAATTACAGTCAAAGTTTTCAGAATACTGTGGATTGGGTTAATAAAAAAGTAGCTTCACATTTAATCTAACTATGCCTCCTCTTCAAGGTCAGCTAATAAGTCATCATTTGGTTTGTGAAGAAGATGGGAAAAACAGGGATATTAAACAGTTCAGTTTATTTTGTAATGTTTTTTCTGTCTGTATTCATGGAGATCATGTGGCCTCACCACTAGAGAACAGACCTATCATTTTCCATGCTACTGGGAGTTGAGGAGGGAAGACGATCACAGCAAATACTGGTTTAAACTCCTGTTCATTTTTTTAAGCACAGATCTACCAAAATGAGGATCTACTACACCGGGAACTTTTGGATGCTTCTATTCATGCGTAGTGATGGTTACAATGGATACAGATTGCTTGACAGACACAAGTGTTCGTCTCTGACCTGCATGCTGCATATTTTGTCAGGAATCGCCAAGCAGGGGTAAGCAGAGCATCAAATCAGGTTGACTTCCTTTCCACAGGATGATGAGCCAGCAATGGCCATTCATTCTCACTATCCTCAGCTGATTCCTCCTACTCCTGAATGACTGGTCCATTCTGAATCATCTCGGTCATAGTCAAGGCTGTATCCCTCTGATTCACAGTCAGTTATCTAACATGTCGTCTTTAATATATCTAACTGATATCTAATGGTTGCGAAGACTCTTGCTTAGAAAACCAAGCCTCTCTGACAGGTTTGCCAGCAGCCAAATCCTTTCATTAACCTTTCTTCTCTGTCTTGTATTTTTACAAAAGCTTCTTCTAGCCCTCTTTTCTTTCTCTGTTCTGCTATTCCTTACTTCCACTCAGACCATCAATCTCTAGCAGGGCATCTTCCATTGCCTCATAGTAGTTGACCTCTTGCTGCTGTCTCAAACTTAGTTTCTTGCACTGTAATTTATACCTTATTTCTAAATTCCTTACCTTATTCACCCTGTTCTCAGCTTGCCTTACTCTGTTCTAAGCTTTCTCTGTCTCGCCTATACTCCTTCTTTCCCTGCACTAGCTATTCCTACAATTTTCCTCACCTCTAACATCCCAACCATCTTTCTATTAGTGTCCAACCTGTGGCTACATTTCCCCCACTCCCAGACTTACCTGCTGTATTTCTGATACTTTGCTGATTGTCTTCATCCACACTCTGCTCTCTTGTCTCTGATATTCTCCTGTCCTACCCTTTTTTATCTGGCTTGACCACTAATTCAACTAATGCTATCTAATTCCTCTCCTTTCTTTTGACTATAGTCTAATTATACCCTAGCTACTGCTCCACTTATTAATCTTATCCTGCTTATCTCCCTATCTACCTTCTCTGCTACCCCATGCAGTCTTCCACCGTGCCTCATTAGCTCCTCCTCTAACCTAATCCCTTCATACCTACTACCTGTCCATCATCTGCTCATCTCACGACTTTTTGCTCTATTCCTGCCTCTCGGCTTTTCCCCTCCCCCTTCCCCCTCACCTCCTATCTCACCTTATAAATATACCCTATATTTAGGGTCAGCATCTTTTTCTACTACCCTCCATCTTTCTGCTGTGCGTCCTGCCCCGGCGCTTGATTCTGAGTAAGAGACTAAATGCTTTAGCTGACTAAACTGTATGGTCTATTATGTTATATCTTTTTTAACTGCATCAAGTCTTTTTCTCTGTTATGCGACTTGACACACTATTATAAACACTGACACAATCAGCGTTGATAACGAGTGTGCATTGACTGTATATTTATCCTTATGCTGCAAATTATCATTGTTACTTTATGCTATCTTGCTGTTTTTTTGAAGTGTTTGCTATATAATATAACCCTAAGCATTAATTTTCTGATTCTGCCGCATATATATTAACTCGCGGATTGCTGTTGCTGTATAATTGCAGACCTTATCAGCACATTGCTTTGTGTTGACTACAGAGTCTCGCCAGACTGATTATATGTTTTATTTTTCCAAATAACAATATCTGGCTTAACTGTTGCTGTTGTTTGAAGTGTTTGCTAAGTAATGTAACTCTTAGCATTAACTTCTGATTCTGTTGCTTATACATTAACTTGTGGCTAACGGTTGGTGTAAATTTGCAGATTTTATCAGCACATTGCTTTATGTCGACTACAGAGTCTCGCCAGACTGATTACATGTTTTATTTTTCTAAATAACAATTTGTAGAGTTTACACGCTATTAATCAGGCTGAGCCCCTTTCTGCGACCTTAGCACCGCTATAGCGTTTGCCACGTGCTACTCTTCGCACATTCCTACTACTGTAGGGCTGTCCTATAACTTAGATGCCCTGATATCGTGTCCTGTATGCATTGGGACTATATCACTACCTTAGTTTAAATAGAATCTAACGAAATAGTGTTTAAGCTACTGATACGTTTAGCTCGACGTATTTGGCTAGAAGACGCCTAGACTTACATAGTAGCTGCTCTACGTGTCGTACTAGAATTAAAACCTTGTAGCTTTAAGAGTGCTTTCAATCTGATTTACTTGAACAGTGGACTAACCTGGAAAGAGTGTCGCTACTCATATAGTACGCTAATCTCTCTTTATCCATAGATATGAGGTGCCTGCCTGGTTTGTATCTAAAGGCCCCTGAGCCTGCTACTGTAACCCTCCTTTATTTTTAAGTGGAACTCTCTTTTATTTATAGTGACCTCTGTGCATCAGTATTACCTATTTCCTGATGTTATTAAGTTTCTTTCCCTCCCAAGTCAACCCAATCCTAAAAGTATCTATCTTCCATGAATTTGTATACATTTTTAGAGTATCTCGCACTTAACTCCGCATCCTTTTGACCTGCTCATTCCTAGCCTTAAGGTATCATGAGTACAGGGAATTGCTTTACAAACCACTCGGCCATCTAAACGATACCCATAGGGGTCTAAATAAAGCAGCTTTCTTACCACTGAACTCTCTTCAAGTCCTGCTAAATAATAACCCGACAATATTGTGACTACTTAGGGATATCTGTAACTAATCTATTAATGATACATTGTCTAGTACTGTCTGTCAACTAAGAGATTTTTCCTTAGAATTATTAGTACAGATCATTTATTTTTGTACCTGTTTTTACTATTTAAGTTAAGCATTGTATGGAATTCAAACAGTATCTGTATTTCTCTCTAAGTCCTGCACAATGTTAACCCTATGTTATAGTGACTTATAAGTGATACATGAAACTAGGAAATTTTCTTTGCCATAGCAAAATAACTTGTTTGATCACTAAAACTGTGTTTCCCTTGTTATTATTACAGCTCCTTATCTAAATTTAGTCTACTGGTTAGGCTATACATTGCTCTGCATTTATAATAGCACCTGATACTTTGTGAATTGTATAGATACATGAACACTATGAAGTATTGTTGCTTACTGCAATTGTGTTTTAGAAACTACCATATCTGCTTTTTTTGTGCTGTCTACCTTATTACCTTTCTCTTTCTCCCTATATATAGTACTAGAACTGTGTTCCAGTCTGTCTCTGCTCCAAACACCTGCTATTTCCCAACTGGATGCCATTGAACAATAGGGCAAAGTAAAGAAAACCTCTAACAGCTCCCAAAGAGACACTTTCCTTTGAAAGACAGTTAAAGTATGTATTGACACTGTTACACATAAACTGATATCTAACAGTTGCTAAGACTATTGCTTAGAAAACCAAGCCTCTCTGACAGGTTTGCCAGCAGCCAAATCCTTTCATTAACCTTTCTTCTCTGTCTTGTATGTTTACAAAAGCTTCTTCTAACCCTCTTTTCTGCTGTTCCTTACTTCCACTCAGACTATCAATCTCTAGCAGGGCATCTTCCATTGCCTCATAGTAGTTGACCTCTTGCTGCTGTCTCAAACTTAGTTTCTTGCACTGTAATTTATACCTTATTTCTAAATTCCTTACCTTATTCACCCTGTTCTCAGCTTGCCTTACTCTGTTCCAAGCTTTCTCTGTCTCGCCTATACTCCTTCTTTCCCTGCACTAGCTATTCCTACAGTTTTCCTCTCCTCTAACATCCCGACCATCTTTCTACTAGTGTCCAACCTGTGGCTACATTTCCCCCACTCTCAGACGTACCTACTGTATTTCTGATACTTTGCTGAATGTCTTCATCCACACTCTGCTCTCTTGTCTCTACCCGCTCCGTTCGCCCTTCGGGCTCACTCCGCTCCCCTACCCTGCCCTCAATTCCTACCCCCCCAGTAGTCCTACACTTATACTACCTGTAATCACATCCCCAACCAATCAGACATAACCACATCATTAGCTCACCCAACCCCTCCCATTTCACACCACACCCACTTTAGCCAATTGTATCTTTCCCTCTACTACTTACAGTCATAATACTACCTCTCATCTGTACTACTATCTACCTTCCTTTTTCCTCTCTTACCTCCCTAACCTATAAAATGTGTACATTATTCCTCCGTTCATATCTTCGAATTGTTATCTGCTTATCACTTTTACCTCCTCTTGTAACTATTTATCTCTTAACCTCCTATGAATGCCCACTTCACTCTACTCTTGTGTTTCCCTCTAAACACACCTCTACACCTACATCGCCTTTCACTCCAACCATCTTAAATCTCTCTACCAAACCTAACTACCTACTAGCCAGATACCACAGACTAGCACACTTTAAGCTAAGCAACCATAAATCCAAAAAAATTAAATTACTACTTACACAAACCTCTCCAGCCCAAATATTTCAAACTCCTCCACTCACTGTTGGATGGGGATATTCATCCTAACCCTGGCCCACATCACACCAATACCAATAGCTACAAAAAACAAGACAAAGCTACTTCCTTATCATCTATCTCACCTACCAATTCTCTTACTATAGCTCATCTCAATGTACGAAGCATTTGTAATAAAATTACTCAAGTCCATGCCCTTTTAGAGGTTCACCATTTTGATATCCTATGTTTATCAGAAACATGGCTAAAACCTACCATTAAGGATAATGAAATCACCCCTCCCGGGTATAATATCATTAGACTGGACTGCATACCTAAAAAGGGAGGAGGAGTAGCAATTATCTATAAAGCACAACTGCAAATTAGCATAATAAATCTGAATATTCCTCTAGATAATAATGCAGAAGTAATCAGCTCCAAATTTCAAATCAACACCAGTAAAGCTATTAATATCATTTGTATATAACTTCCCCCAGGAAATGACACTAATACCCTAGAATGTATCCTTAGTTGGCTTTCCATAAACCACCCCCCAAGAAGCATTAGTCCTAGGTGACTTTAATATTGATTGGAACTGCTGTAATAGTATAAACCCCACCTCCCATATAAACCTATACGGCTTCACACAACTCATTAGTAGTCCTACCAGAACTAATAAATCTAATAATAATGAAACCACCTTAGACTGGATTCTTACAAATACCCCCAACAAACCTACCAGTTGGGTACCCTTCCAGATGCTCTAAGTGACCATTCATTAACTTATATCATTAGACATAAAACCAACCTAATTTTACCCGCCACTTATAGAACACTACGATCAAAAAAACATTTTAACTCTGAACATTATCAAGCTGAACTAAAACAATATAATTGGTCCCCACTAAAATATCTCCCCCTTAATGATGCAGTAGAATACTTCAATTCCACATTCTTATCCATTCTGGACAAACATGCCCCAAGTCATACCATCAGAACCAAAACAAAAGCAGCACCCTGGCTAACTAACAATACTAGGCATAAAATTATTCTCAGGAACAAATCATGGGTTAAATGGCGTATTACTAAAAATCTAACTGACCGACAAATCTTTAGAGAGCTTAGAAATAGCACAAAAAGAGCCATCCTGACAGACAAAAAGAATTATTACCTTCTGTTACAACAAACCACCAAAAAGGAACCTAAAAAATTCTGGGCCAGTATTAATAATCTTCTATCTCCAGGCCATTCTATTACACCTAACCCTCAAAACTCTAACCCAGAGAATCCTACACAAATAGTGAATGACTTTAACTCATTCTTCACTAATACTATCCAAACTCTTGCTAGTCATCTATCTCCTGATACCTCTAACCTGCTTCTACCTTCATCAAATCCACCTCCCATCCTCCACTTACAACCTGTTCCTACTTCCTTTATCTCATCACTGCTCCAAAAGTTAAAACCTACCACTCCCTCTGCAGACAAACTACCTGCAGAATTCCTGCAAATACGAGCCAAAGCCTTAGCCTACCCTATTTCCATCCTGATTAATAGATCTATAACTGAAGGAATCTTCCCCCTCTATCTGGAAGATATCCCATATCATCCCACTACATAAAGGGGGAAACTCCAATGACTTCTCTAATTTTTGACCAATAGCACTTCTATCACCAATAGCTAAAATCATGGAAAAATGTATCTATAAACAACTACTTAACCACCTTCTCAACAACAGCCTACTTGCTAACTGTCAGCATGGATTCAGAGCTTCCCACAGCACCACTACTGCTTTACTCTCCTTTACTAACTCCAGCAATACTAACCGTAACAATAACTGTCTATCATCTTCAGTCTTCATTGTCCTATCCAAAGCTTTCGACATGGTTAATCATAAACTTCTTCTGCACTTAATTAAATCTCTTGCTCTTGACCCTCCTTCCTTAACTTGGTTTACATGTTACCTAGAAAACCGTCAGCAGGCAGTACTCTGGAAAAAATTCACTTTCAAATCTTCTACCTATCTCTTTAGGTGTACCTCAAGGCTCTATCCTAGGCCCTCTTCTATTTTCTATCTTTATTAACGACCTACAATTTGCTATCCCATATACTACCTGCATACAATATGCAGATGGCCCTACTATAATCTGCACTGCTACCTCTCAAACTGAACTCCAATCTCTTACCCAAAAAGCCTTTAACACTGTAGAACAATGATTCTCTCACCGCTGTCTACTCCTTAACCCCAAGAAAACCAAACTGCTACTTTTTTCACCTACCCGTAAGTCTACTCCACTATACTTTACTCTTACTTCCTCTGACGGTACTCTCATTTCTCCTGACCTTTCCACAAAATTATTAGGAATAACTATTGATAATAATCTCAACTTTGACTCTCACATCAACAACACAATAAAACTAGTTAATAAAAAAATAGGATCCCTTTACAGAATCAAACCTTTCCTTACACATGCAGCAATGTCCACCATAGCTAGATCTCACCTAATCTCTACTCTTCTCTATGCTTCCCCCATTTACACTAATCTCTCAAAAAACTAGCAACATCCTATTATAACATTGCTCAATTCGCAGTAGGATCTCCTTTTCGTACTCATCACTGCTTGAACCTAAGAGAACTAGGCTGGCTTGAACTTCCTAACCAGCTTGTACTTCAACAGCTCTTAATAGCTTACAAGATACTATACCATCCAGCCAATACACCAATACTCTCTAGCCTTATTTCACCATATAATAACTTGAGGCAACTACGTTCTTCAAACAAACTACAGATTAATATTACCAAACCCAATAACTATGCAGGTGACTGTCTATTCTCCAACTCTGTTGGAAAAATATGGAACAAACTACCCTCTGATATCTCATCTTTGACCTCTTTCCCATTTTTCAAAAGACAACTGAAAATGTATCTCAATAAACACTGGCTTTGCTCCTGCACTAACCCAGACTAGCCTTACTTCTTTCCTTTACCTTTCCCTTGTTAACTTTCACTCTGCAGAAAACTTTGTAAATATATGTTTTCATATGATTATAGTAAAAAAAAAAAAAAAAAAAAAAAACCTTTCTTGTTTCTATTCACATTATCTGTAAAACCTGAAATAACAACTTATGTTTGTAATCTAATCTTGTATTGCCATTTTCTGATTAAACTTGTCATAACTTGTGGAGCTTTTCTCCCCGGGCCTCTACTGAAAATGGACATATATCCAGCTAGACTAGCCCGGTCAACAAATGTAAAATAAAATAAAATAAATAATGTTTTCAAGGAAAGAGTCAGTTTTTAAAAAGGCATATCTCTTAACAGAAACAGCTGTAGCTGCTTTCATCATTGTGGCATCTACCAAATCATAGCCACTTTTTAATATACACAGATAAAATTATCCATAATAGAAGCAAGCTTTTCTAACTTATCTTTTATGCACCCATTAAGGAGAGACTGTACAGTCTCTTGCAGTTCATTAAGAAAATAGTGATGACAAGCAACCATATATGACACATAATAAGGTGCTATAACACAACACATAAGTTATTATTCTTCCCCTATGGTCAGTCATGACACATAGTTTCCTTGATCACAACTGAAAGAGAACACAGACTATCTAAACTCCTGCTGCAGTAATCAAAAACAGTGTTTTTGTATAGGGCAAGCCCCCACTTGCTCCTTCCCCCTTACTTATTTATACTAACTCTGCTGTCACACAGCAGTATGGAAAGGGGACAGTCCCCAGTACAGTACACAACAGTCATGCACAAAC
The DNA here is from genome assembly GCF_019279795.1 of Protopterus annectens. NCBI lineage: Eukaryota > Metazoa > Chordata > Ceratodontiformes > Protopteridae > Protopterus > Protopterus annectens. Next base: position 1,180,415,307 of record NC_056731.1, on the reverse strand, counting down.
CACAGTGCTACATTATATGGTTTAGAAATAGATCAAGCTTTGAGAAGTAACAACCATTTTCAGCAGAGGCCTGGGGAGAAAAGCTCCACATGTTAGGCAAGTGCATTTAAAGAAAAAAAAAGACATTTTGTAAAATACATTGAGTTTACGTGAAAACACAATTTCATGAATACATCTAGAACACATTTTGTAAGATACAGTAGCCTATGAATTTAAGGAAATAACATTTTTCTGTGAGGTTGCTGGTTTCAGATAAATTAAACAGATAGAAACTGGATGTATTCTGTAATATGCTTATCAGCTAGAAGTACTGAGAAGGGTAGCAAAGGCAGTAAGGGATTTAGTAGGAGGTACAACTTAAGGAGGACAAGTTGTTAAATGAAACATTAATTACACTGAGTAGAGAGTGTGTATAGATCTGTATTAAAGAAAATAGAGGTAGTGGTAGTTAACTGGGAAATGGAAATTTTGTAGGAGAGAAAGTAGGTAGAGGGTAGAATGGCAGTTTGTAAAAAAAAAAGCGTAAATAACAGTTGTGGAAGAAACTACACTGAGATTTCTTAGTGATGGAGATAGAAACTTATGTGCCATCAGGGTGCAGAAAAGTTAAGTAAAGTGAATGTAATTTTGAAGGTGGAGTTTAGTTTGAGTTGGAGGGGTGGTGTTAGCCTGGGGTTATGTATGAGCACAACCAGTTATTTAGTATGTGTTTCTTTTAGTGATGTTTTGAAATCATGCAGTGTGTCTATCTGACTTATTTGAGAGGGGATTTGGTTCCAGATTTCTGCTGTTTAGTTAGAGTATAGTGAGTCTCCTGTGTTGTTGTTTGATTTTGTGATGGATAGAAAAGCTTTGTTGTTGGATCTTAGGGCTTGATTAGTGGTATAGGGTTGTAGTATTCCTTTTAGAGCTGGACATTTTCCTGGGGAGTTTATTCATTTATGGGCTGTAATAAGTTTATGGTAGTTGAGCTGTTTTTTAAGTTCTAGCCAGTTAAGGCTTTTTAGTGCTAACCAGTGGGGTTTTTTTTTTTTTTTTTTGGAGGATTATTTGTAGCAAATTTTGCAAGTTTGTTATAGGCTGTCTCTGGTTTATTTTGATGGTTAAGTGAGTATTTGTAAAGATGGGTGAGACATAGAACTTCACGTGAACACTTGACAATATGCCTTTTTTTAAAACATAGACCACCTGGTCTAAGAATTTATCTTTTAACCTTGTAACATTTAGTTTCAGTACACACTTCTCATAGACATCTCCCAGCCAGAGAAGGCCAAAGCGTACTGTTAATCAGTCTGGTTTCAAAAGACTCCTGGCACTTTCTTCCATCTATTAACATTCTGAAACTAGACTTTTTAAGCATAGTATAACATGATAACATCTTCCTGTCCTTGCCTATTTAAGTGGTACAGTGTGAAATATTTTCTGCTTAAAAACCTCAGCTTTGGCCGGCTAAGAACTTGCTATATTCAACTGGACGTATAAGAGAATTTAAGTACCTTTATCTGCTTTTTTTTTTTTCCAAAACAATACAGTATTTAAATTGATTTTAACTGTGTGGAAGGAATATTAGCTCAACTGGAAGTTTTCACTCTGCTCTTCAGTTAGTCCCACCCACCCTCCCTGTTTTTGTTTTGGTGTTAATCTTAGTGGCCTTGCAGCTGCCCGCCCCTCTTGTAAATTTGTGTTTGGATACTCCTTCTGGGCCCATCTCATTTGCTCACTCAACTGAGTGCAGTGAGATCATATTCTGATTTCAGGCACTCCTACTGTGTACAAAGAGAGCATCTGGGAAACAGAGAAAAAAAAATTAAGCTTGTTTCCTGCCTTTCCTGTTAAGTGGTATAGACTATTTGTAGGCTTCTGAGCCCCCAAGCCCTTCTGTGTTGGAGGGAAGCCTTCTAGCTTAGTTTTTTTTCCCTATAACTAGCCAGTTTTCTAGTTTCAGCACTCAAATCTGTTTCCTTGATCTCAGCACTTGTTCAGAAAAAAAAAAAAATTTTTTCATCTGCTTTTACTGTACTTGTGTTTCCACCTACTTTTTTTTACTTTTGCATCATCTTAAAAGTACTCAATTGTATTTATTACTGCTTGGTGTAACTCATTCTAAGCCTTCTGGTTTAAACACTTGGGCTTCGGACCAGTTGTTTTGCACTGAGAGGGTTTGTGGTCTGCACTGTAGTGAGCTTACATCCTTCTAGGTTGGGAACTGCTGATTGAGGGCTCAGTGTCTGTTATTCTAAAAGTGTATTAATTCTGGTTTAAGCACTTGGGCTTTCAGGCCAGTTATTTTACATTAAGAGGGTTCGTGGTCTGCACTCTTGTGGGAGGAGAGGCTGGACTCTGCCTTTCTGAGCTGGGAATTTCTGATTGAAGGCTTATAGTGCATGCATATCTGAACTGCTTCTTACTGAAGTTGGTGCTCCTTGTTTGCTGTGGCATAGACTGGATTCGGGCCTGCTGGATCTAGCTTTGTTTGTGTAACTTGAGCACTAATCCAGGCATTCTCTAAAGTATTCAATTGTATTTATTACTGCTTGTTAGTAACTTGATTAAAGTTTAGCTGTCATTCTAAGTCTTTTGGATTAAGCACTTGGGCTTCAGACCAGTTGTTTTACATTAGGAAGGTTTGTGGCATGCACTGTGGTGGCAGGACAGGTAGCTTTCATCCTTCTAAGTTGGGAACTGCTGATTGAGAGTCAAGTGTCTGTTATTCTTAAAGTGTATTAGTTCTGGTTTAAGCACTTGGGCTTCAGGCCAGTTATTTTACATTAAGAAGGTTTGTGGTCTGCACTCTTGTGGGAGAAGAGGCTGGACTCTGCCCTTCTGAGCTGGGAATTTCTGGTTAAAGGTTTATAGTGCCTGAATATTTGAACTGTATCTTACTGAAATTGGTACACCTTGTTTGCTGTAGCATAGACTAGATCAAGGCCTGCTGAATATAGCTTTGTTTATATGCTTGTTGTTTGTTTGCTTGTTATTTCCCTGGAACGCTAATTCCACCTAATACGTGGCTTCTCAGTGCTTCTGTGGATCACTAGTGATATCTGCATTGCTTACTGTACTTATTTCCTTGTTTCACTTGAAAGAAAGTTACTGTTTGTCGTTTTTGCATTTAAGTTACCTGTAACACATTGCACTTAAGTTACCTGGCACTTGCTCACTTAAGCAATTATATAAGTCAGCACTAAAAATTAAAAGCGCTACACCCTCACTCCCCACTGGCCCTGGTTTTCAATTATTAAGGAATTCCCAATATTATTCTAGCATGTCCAAAGGTCAGTTGTCAATCTCCTCTCCAGTCCAGCTGGTGAATCTGGGAATTTTGAGGCAATGTTACAACTGCCTCATGTACTCAGACAACCCTCTCCTCCTCCCAACAAATTCCAACACATGTGAGAGATGCAATCATATAGCCAAACTGGAGGCCAAGCTCTCTCAACTCAGTACTGGCATAACCAGTCAGGAGGAGAAGGAAACCACACTCACTACAATTCCAGTCTCACATAGACCTACCACGACAGCAAACCAAACACATAATCACACAAAAACATACTCGGAGGCTCTAAATAAAGATCTGCCGAAGCAGCAGAGACCTCCAAAGCAGACACCCAAGCAGCCGCTACCCCAAAACAAAACATGTGCAACACATCTCACAAAGCCAGTGTGCCAAACAGTCACAGCCCTTAAGACTAAACAACACACCTGATACACTTGTAATAGGTGACTCTATCGTCAGGCACACTGACGTCCCGCTCACCAGGCTGAACAAGGAGAGGGTCACAGTGAGCAGCCTGTCGGGCGCTAGGATCCGCCACATAACACAAGCACTCAGGTCACTCCAAGGCAAGTACAAATATGACTCAGTCATTGTCCATGCTGGTGTGAATGACCTGAGACGTACCTCCCTGGACTACATGAAAATAGACATAAAGGAGCTCTCTAGAGCATGTAGCCCAGGCCGGTATGACCCTGACCTTGAGTAGCATCTTACCCTCACCAAGAATGATGCCACAATATGAAGACAAGATGATCAATTTCAACAATTGGCTTAAGTACTGGTGTCATTCAAAGGGGATCCAATGCCTGTCAGCTTGGGATGATATGCTCGACAAGCCACGATGCTTCGCTAGGGACGGCTTGCACCTGTCACCCCTGGGCTTTCGGATATTGGCAAAGGCTCTTGCTACCCCCATAGTGCCTTTTTTAGGCAAGGCTCAAAAGACAAACCCACCTCCATAGGTAACACAAGGGATAAGAAACTAAGAGTAATGCTACTCAACGCCAGAAGTCTAAACCTCAAGATGCACGCTCGAAACTCTCCTTAGCATGGAGAACATCGATATTTGTGCAGTAACAGAAACCTGGTTCAGGGCTCCCGCCCTGAGCACCCCAGCACTACCAGGTTATACCTCATACCATGCTTTTCGCCCCAAAACTTGGACCGAACCACAAAAGGAGGGAGTATCGATATTCATCAAAGATACCCACACCTCCAGGTTGGTGGCAAAGCACGTAGCATCAGAGACTATCCATGTGCAACTAACAGTGGGTAAAACTGCCTTCCAGTTTATAGCCTGCTACAGACCACCCTCCCAAACCCAGGAACCCCACTCGGCCTTCCTGAGAACACTGGAAAATATGAAGGTCTCTCCAAACACCATTATATTGGGCGACTTCAACTACCCAAACATAGACTGGGAGCATTACTCTAGCTCCAACACCCTAGCCCAAAAGTTCCTAGAATTTATAAACTCAAATGCTATGGAACAACTTGTTACCACTCCCACAAGAGGGGAAAACATACTGGACCTGATCATCACCAACATGGGGACTCTATGCTCCAGACCAAAAGTGTATCCCTCACTGGTAAGACCAGACCATAAACTAATCTCACTGGATATTCACATCCCGACCCCACCCCCTGCCCAGAAAACCACAGTGAAAAACTTCTCTAAAGCAAATTTTACACTCCTCAAAACTGAGGTGGAATCCTTCAAAGCCCCCGGGCCTGTGGAAAATACGGCCCAGACTGCAGAATCCTTTATAAACGCATTTTATGAACACCTTCAGGAATGCATGGATCATGCGATCCCAAATAAAACCAAGACCCAATCCTCCAAAGGCAGACGTCCTGTCTGGTGGACCCCAGCCATAAACAAACTATACAATAGAAGGAGGAAGCTACTAAATGATAAAGCAAAATCCCAAAAGGGAAGGCATCACTGATCAGTATTAGCAAAAACTAAGGGCACACATAAAATTGTCTAAGGCCAGCTTCGAGAGAAAAATTGCACAGGACACTAAGGATAATCACAAGGCTTTCTTTAGTTATGTTAGGAACCTGGGTGGTAATTCCCAGATATGCTCAGAATTAGTCCAAAATGACAAAAAATACACCGAACCCACAGACATTGCCAACATCCTAGCTGACAGGTTCAGCGCAAACTTCTCCCCCCTCTCCCCACCAAAAGGGCAAATATCTATCCCAGCAGAGTGCTGCCCCCCTGACATCTCAGATGCTCAGGTAAGAGCCGCCCTCTCCAAAGCAAAAAACACAGCATCAATGGGATCAGATGGTGTCCTGGGCTGCGTCCTACATGAACTCAAAGAAGAGCTAAACCCAAACATAAAACTACTGTTCAATCTCAGCCTTACTACAGGATATGTGCCCAAAGAGTGGCGTACAGCAACAGTGGTCCCTCTCCATAAAGGTGGTGCCTCAACGGATCCTGGAAACTATCGCCCCATAAGCCTGACTAGCTTGGTCTGCAAAGCTATGGAAAGGATCATCATGGACCTCATAAATAAAGATATTGGGGACCTACAAACACTGGATCCTACCCAGTTCGGCTTTGTTAAGGGCAGATCCTGCCTCTTAAACCTGGTTGATTTCTTTGAAACAGTCACCAAGGCCATTGACAAGGGAAGGTGGTCTACACAGCCTACCTGGACCTCGCAAAAGCCTTCGATACAATACCCCACTCGGGCATTATAGATAAGCTCACCAGCTTAAATATAAACCCCTATGTCACTAGATGGATTGCAAACTGGCTCAAGGACAGAACCCACATGGTTAGAATTGCTGGAGCCATGTCAGACTCCAAACCAGTTACAAGTGGTGTCCCACAAGGCTCAGTCCTGGGACCTCTCTTGTTCGGTATATATTTCTCGGAGGTACAGGCCAACATGGAAGGACTGTGGCTGACCAAGTTCGCAGATGACTGCAAACTGGCCATAATCGACTCTCCAGCCGACACAAGCATCCTCCAAAAGGGCCTCATAGAAACAGACAACTGGTGCCAGAGCCATGGCCTCAAGCTAAATGCCAAAAAGTGTATAGTCATCCCCTTTGGCAAAAACAAAGTGCCCGCAAATTACCACATAGGTGGAAATCCATTAAGTACAGAAGAAGTAATTAGGGACCTGGGGACCCAAGTTGATAGTAATCTCTCATTTGACAACCACGTGGCCAAAGTGGTTAGAAAAACATTTTATATAGCCCACCTAATCATGAAGGGATTCTCATCTAGATCAGGGGAGGTCATCGTGCCTCTTTACTCATCCCTCATCAGGCCCATAATTGAGTACAATGCCCCTTTTGGGATGTACCTTACCAGACACCTGCAGCAACTGGAAAGACCCCAAAAGTACCTCACCAAGAGGATCAAAGGGCTCAAACAGATGCCATATGCTACCCGGTTAAAGAAACTCCAGCTCTACTCAGTGGCATACTGCCTGTTCAGAGGCGATCTGTGCCTGATGTATAAAGCCATGTCCAACCCGAAATTAATGGACATGCTGCACCTCAGAAAATCCAAATCCCATCGAGCTACGCTCGAGAGACTTGAACCTCAGCACTGAAATAAATAGGACATGCTGGAGGGACAGATTCATAACCCAGAGGCTCCCTTCACTCTGGAATAAAATCCCAGTCCAGGTTAGGCAGAGTCCCTCATTGACTCTCTTCAAGAGGAATCTTGATGAGTGGATGGGAGATCGTAGGTTTACCCCTGGTATCACTTCTGTGTCACTGTTAGACAGAGGCACAGTATACTAACCTTGAAAAAGGGCATAGCAAAATAAATTTAAAATGGGTGGCGAAAGCCAAACACATTCTGGCTAGGTTTATAAATGCCCTAGGGCAGATAGCCTAGTATGAACCTATGAACCTATGAACTCCTTCAGCACTTACTTTGCCTTCAGCTGTCTGTCAGTACAGAGAGAGAGTGCAATTTGTAAGTTACCTGAAATACAAAGCTACAACTTATATGAAACTATATCTTGCATAATCATGCATCTATTTTACATTTTGCATTTAACATAAACATGTTATAAAACTTTTATTTGACTCATTTGTGAAGCAACTGCAAGTTAACTTGTATTTAGTGAAGAATAATCATGAGACATAATATTTTTCTGTAACACCAGGTTTTTCTTACAAAAACCTTCTGCAAAAGATCCATTATTGATGGCATTAGTTTGAATCTTTAAGTATAGATATAATATAATCTACATATGACATACGTAATAGAATTAATACATCTACTACCATCTCCCACTTTCATTTTACATTCTTTATCTCCTTAGCTACAAAATTCATCATTAGCCAAACAACACTGTATTTGTTACACAGCATTGCCTTCCCCCATTTCTCATTTTGTTTCCCAAAAGTCTATTCACAGAAGCTACAATTTACAAATTATAAATGTCTTCCACTTAACCTGTTCCCCTGCTACCAAGAAAAATAAAGCGGTTTAGTAAGCTTATCATCTCTTTGTGATTGCCATCCAAAAGAGTATGTGATATTTCCCACTATAAATCTTATTTTTTATGTATCTCTGTCAGCATAATTGCAGTCATCTCTTTACTCCTACCTTTTACTGTTCCATACATGTGTGGTTCTGCTATCTTCGCTATAATTCTACATACTCTCACTTGTATTGTTTTTGTCAGTAATGTGTAATCACTGTTGACCATTGCCAGTGGTCTCCTATTTGTAATATAATCTTTTTCTTTTACCTTCTCTAGAAATTCTGTAATACTCAAGTAACCGTTCTGTATTCTTTTATAACACTAATCCTTCTTGAATACTTCTCTTAATGCTGCAGACTAATCCCCATCTCTCACTTTGTTAAATAAGTCTTGTCACTATGTTCACAGTTCTTATAGCCATATCAGTAATGGCAGTAGTTCTAAAGTGCAGCATAGCTTTACAGTTTGTATTTAATTCATGTGTCTGTATTAGAAAAATCAGAAAAATAAATTTTCATCACAAATAAAGCAGCCACATTTTGTAAATAATCACCAGAAAGGGCTGTTTTTCCATTTATGTAATGGCACTTACCAGTCAAGTTGGTTTTAGGACATTCATTCAAAAACAATGTCTCTCTGGAATCAAGTTTGCACTGCAAGTCAATCTTAGCATGTACTTTTCTGGCTCCAATCTCTCAATTCATTGTGTCCCACAGAGTAATGTAAGAGCATAAGAAATACCAGTTCCTTCTTTCATAGTCCTTTCCTGCATTCTCCCATCTGGAACACCACTCCCAACTCTGGATGCCTCTAGCCCTTTCAATTCCACTTCGGATACACATCTAAACTGCTCTGATTTTCTCTGTGACTCCATCCTCTCTGTTCCCTTGCTGCATGAAACATTAGCTTCTGAATCTCATACCTCCATCAGTTTTACTAGCCATGATGCACTAATACCTCCTAACTGCATCTCCACAATTTGTAGTAAACTCTTCTTCTTGCAACATCTGCAGTACCTTCTACAAGACCAAAATGAAAATAGTGGGTGAATTTCCCTGGTTCCCTGGTTGACTTTCTCCTAATTAGTATGAATATTACCTCAGATCACCCCCTGAAAATATACCATAGGCCTAGTGAGCTTAATCCAGTCAACACAGTATAAGTAAATAAACATTTATATCCATGTATGTAAATTATATATGTGTGTGTGCGTGTGTGTGTGTATGCATATTCACACACATACACATATATGTATGCATACATGCATGTGTTTGTGTGTATTTTTGTCTTCCCTTCTTTGCTTTGTCATGTTATAGCCATTCAGCTAGCGCTGAAAAATTTTTTTTTTTTGCTTTTAACACCACCATCCTTACCATGGCTGTTTCCCACATTACCACTAGGCAGGAGAGTTCTACATTGCAATTGCTATGCAATCTCTTGAGAGATCAGATTTTGTATAAAACTACCTCAAAAATGAATCATTTGTTTTTTTTTTCCAGAGCACTTTCTCAGTCCACTCATCCTTTGTGTTCATTGTCTTTCAATGACCCAGGCTTCCCTGAATCCCCATGGTAGCACTTAGGATGCTTAACTCTCAGAGACAAAACATACTGTCACTTCCTCTTTGGATAGTCAAGCATGAGCAACATCTCTGCTTTTTCACTTTGAAGTTAGGTGTGTTTCAAGAAATGAGTTGTGTTTTAAACTAAGTTTATCATGAAATACTTTTGTTTGTAAAAAAATGCAGTACTTAAGGGTAGCAAAGTTTTATTTAAAAAAAAAAAAAACATCTGTCACCCTCCATTTTGATCACACCACCATGATATCTCCAAAAAGAAACATCAAATCCATGAAGAGGAACACCACTACAGGACAAAGCAAATTATTTTATTAACACTTTCTGGTACCTCGGCTTCTTGCCTTCTGCTGGAACATTTTTACAACACAATTTTGTCCCTACATATACCCCCTCTTCCAATGATTTAATTAATCAATTAACAAATAAAGCACTACTTAAATCAGTACTTAAAATAAACAGTACTTTAAATAAACACTTGCAGACCTTCAAGCTATTGCACTTCCCTTGTAAACCTAAGAGCATCAAATATTTAAACAATGAATGTAAATACATTTAAAAAAAAACACTTTTAAGTACGTTTTTTAAATATATATTTTTTAATACATTTTTTAAGACAGTAATAAATGTATAACTATGTATGTTATTAAGTATTTTAATAGTATATGTCTTTGCTATCTGTCATAAAATTTTGCTAAAATAAAATTGCCAAAGATTCCAAAGACAACAATAAGGCATTCTATAACTATGTCAAGAAACTAAATGGCAATGCTCAGATCTGCTCTGAGCTACAACAGAATGGCATTAAATATACTGATCCCAAGGATATTGCCAATATCCTGGCAGATCAATTCAGTGCTAACTTCACCCCCCTCTCACCCCCTAAATGGCCCATCTCAATACCGGACGATTGCCAAATTCCAGTAATAATGGCCACACAGGTAAAAAACACACTCTCCAAAGCTAAGAATACAGCATCCATGGGACCAGGTGACATCCCGGGCTGTGTACTACGTGAACTACAAAATGTACTGGCACCTCACCTAAGTGTCATGTTTAATAATACCCTCACCTCAGGCTTCGTGCCCACTGAGTGGCGCACAGCTACAGTTATCCCACTCCACAAGGGGGGATCCACCTTGGATCCTGGGAACTACCGCCTCATCAGTCTGACGAACCTGATCTGCAAGGCCATGGAACGTATTATCATGGAACTTATAAACAAAGACATTGGCAACCTTCAAACACTGGACCCCACCCAGTTTGGGTTTATGAAGGGCCGATCTTGTCTCCTGAACCTGACTGACTTTTTCGAATCAGTCTCCAGAGCCGTGGACGAGGGTAAGGCAGTTCACGCAGCCTATCTGGACCTCGCCATGGCCTTTGACACCACCCCCCACTCTGGAATCATAGATAAACTTACTAAGCTGGGCATTAATCCCTGTGTCACTCAATGGGTTGCCAACTGGCTTACTGACAGTACCCACACTGTAAAAGGAGCTGACTCCAAATCTAGCTCCAGACAAGTGACAAGTGGAGTACCTCAGGGTTCAGTCCTGGGACCTCTCTTGTTTTACATCTACTTCTCTGAAGTACAGGCCAACACTAAGGGACTCTGGCTAACAAAGTTCGCAGATGACTGCAAACTGGGAGCCATTATTGAATCCCCAAATTATGTGGATACTCTACAAAAGGGCCTTACAGAAACAGATGCTTGATGCCAGAGCCATGGGCTCAGGCTCAATGCCAAGAAATGTATAGATGTTCTTCATCTCACATTGCTGCAGTCCTTACTTATGGGTAGTCCGCTGTCCTCGGTCGGCCCGAATACCAAAGTATTAGGCTGACGTCGGTCATGGGCGCCTAGATCTGACATCAGAGCGTCAGGGTATAAAGGCGCATGACCGACGTCATATCCTCAGTCTTTTTTGCCGCATGGTCCGATGCAGAAGCAGAGTTGCAAGTGCCGTTCGGCGTTCTGAAATTTTTCGTTTTCGGAGTTTCAGACCGATACCAAGTTGGCTAAGTACCCCGTTGGGGAATATTTTTGTTTTTTCTTGCCTCAGTTACTTACCGGATGTCAGAAAAAGTGAATAATTGTATTTCTTGTGGGAAACAGATACCGCATAGGGATTACCACTCGCTTTGTATTCCTTGTTTGGGACCGGAGCACGACGTAGTCGGGTGTCGGTTTTGTGCTAGGTTTAATAAGCGCACTATAAAACGGAGGTTAGATTGCGCTAGGTTAGTCTTTGGCAAGAGGTGTAATTATAATATGCCGTCGGATGTTCCGATGCCTGCTTCTACTAAGAAGCGCAAAGACAAATCTTTGAAGCCTAAGCAGGATGATTCGTCCGTTTCGGACGCCGGACCTTTAGAAGCTACAGCTGAACAGGTGGATCCGGCTGAAGTTTCTGTTGAGTCCCAGGGGGAAACTTTAATTTTACAAGATGTGGCTTCTCAGGAGGCAGGCCAGGCTGAAGGGGCCTCTCAGGTTACTATTCTCCCTTCTATGCCTAAGGCGGTTAGGCCTTCTGCTACTGTTTCTAAGGCTCCTTCTAAGGGCAGGTCTGTTTTGCCTTCCTCTGGTGTCAGTTCTGGTTCTTCAGGGTCTGTGCCAAAAAAGCACATGCTTAAAATGGCAGAGGATTTGATTACTTTAATTAGAGGTTCTATGCCCCCTCCTGATAAGAGGCCCAGGATGGAGCCAGAGTTGGAAAGTTTGGAGCAAGCCTCAGATGATTCAGAGTCTTCTACTGAGGACATTCAAGATTTCCCTCCTTATTCTGATTCTGATGCAGAGGATTCCACTCCTTCTGCTTCTCCTCCAGAGGATTTTTCATTTTCAGAAACTCTGCATTCCATGAGGGAGCATTTTAAGTGGGAGGGACAGGATTACTCTGATTCCCGGAAGAGGCTTAGGGAGTTTTTGTTTTTACCACAGCATAGACCCTTAGCTATACCTCCGGTTTTGGATGTTGTTTCAGATGTTTCGTCGGAGGCTTCCCTTAATCCAGATTCTGTGCCTCCTGCCCCAGTTAAACCGGACAGGTATTACAGGGTGCCTGAGGCTCATAAATATCTGTATAAGAGTCCTAGGGCGGACCCAGAAACTATTAGTCAGGGGCCTAAGGGTGTTAGAGCCTCTGTTGTTAAGAATCCGGTTCCTCTGGATAAGGAAGCTAGAGCTTTGGATAGATGGGGTAAGAAGGTGTATACCTCTTCTACTTTAGCAATGAGGGCTTTGAACTGCCAGTTTCATATGTTGAAGTATCAGAATTTCCTCCTTTCTCAGCTAAGATCTAAAGTGGATGCTTTGGCAGAGGGCATAGAGTGTAAAGAATTGCAGGATTTAGTGCATGTTTCTGAACAGGTGGGTAAGCATTCCTTGCAATGTGGTTTTGATGCTTTACAGGCTTCTTCTAGGGTGGCTGCCACTGGTTCAGTTATTCGTAGGCACGCCTGGCTTAAGGATCAGAATTTGTCTGAGCATGTTAAGTCTAGAATTCTGGATGCCCTTTGCAGTCTGAAGTTTTGTTTGGTCCTCCTGTGGAGTCAGTCTTAAAGAAAATGGAAGACAAGGCTAAGTCTATGCAGACTGTTAAAGATTTTTTGCAGGTACAACCTCCAAAGTTTAGTAGAAATTGGCCTACTAAGGGGTGGACGTACCCTTCTTCTGATTCTCAGTCTAGGGGTAGATCTAGGCGTGGTAGGGGCAGAGCTCAGAGTACCTTCAGGCCGAGGCAATGGAGTTCGCCTGCTCAATCTGCTGGTGAGGGCAGGGGCCAGTCCTTTCGTAAACAGGCCCAATGACCTGCATTTTCAGCTGCCAGATTCCTCTTGCCTGGCAGCTCCTTTGGGAGGAAAGTTGGCTCTTTTCAAGCAAAATTGGCATTTAGTCACCCAGGACAAATGGGTATTGGACATTATAAACCGAGGTTACAAGTTCTATTTCCATACCATGCCTCCTTTCAAAGGCATGCCAGACGTCCCTCCTCGGCAAAGGACAGAGGCTCACAGACAAATTTCTTTACTTCTTCAAATAGGAGCTATACAGCCAGTTCCTCTCTCAGAAGTGGGCCTAGGATTTTATTCTCGCCTGTTTCTAGTTCCAAAGAAAGGAAACACGTGGAGACCAATTTTGGATTTGTCTATCCTCAACACTTACCTGGACATTCTAAAGTTCAAGATGCTGACTTTACAACAGCTTTTACCTCTGTTGGGAAAAGATCACTGGATGGTTACTCTGGACCTCAAAGAGGCTTACCTTCATGTTCCTATCAGGCCCAGTTGCAGGGGGTACCTGCGTTTTCGGGCTGGAAATTTACATTATCAGTTCTCTGCATTGCCCTTTGGCTTATCTACTGCGCCCAGAGTGTTCACAAAGGTTCTGGCTCCAGTGATAGCATTTTTCAGACTAAGAGGAATACAGATTTATCCTTATTTGGACGACTGTCTGATTATTGCACAAGAAAAGGACGAACTTCTTCATCATCTACAGTATGTGATGGCAGTGTTAAGATGCCTAGGGTATTCTGTGAACGAAACAAAGTCCAGTCTAGTACCCTCTCAGGACATGTGCTTTCTGGGTGTGAGACTGAATACAGCTTCCCAGATGGCTTTTTTGACCCCGGACAAACAAAGAAGCCTTTCTCTTTATTTCCAGCAAATGTCTCTACGGTCCAGGCTGACTGCAAGGACAGTCCTTCAAGCCTTGGGGTTCATGGCATCTTGTATTCTGGTGCTTCCCAATGCCAAATTGCATATGAGGAAGCTTCAATGGTATCTCAAAAATGTGTGGACACAGCACTGCCAAGATTTAGACACTGTCATTCAGATAATACCTTGCATTCAGAAGGAGTTTTTGTGGTGGGCTCAGGAATGTCACCTAAACAAGGGACTCTCTGTGACCCGGCCAGAGGCGAGTCAGATTCTAATGACAGATGCCTCGGACAAGGCTTGGGGAGCACACCTCAATGGAAAATGGGTGCAAAACACGTGGCCTGTCAAACTCCAACATTTGCATATCAACTTGAAGGAAATGTTAGCAGTCCAGTTTGCATTGATGGCTTTCAAAGATTTACTTCTCCAGGGCACGTGTTCATTCAAACAGACAACACTACTGTCTTGTGGTTCATCAACAATCAGCCGGGAACCCATTCTTACCCTCTTTGCAGGCAAGCGATGATTCTGTGGGAAACTGCTCTCAATCTACACCTCAATCTTCAGGCAAGGTTTCTACCAGGAGCACAGAACTCCTTAGCAGATGTATTGAGCAGACAAATAGTGGATCCTCACGAGTGGAAATTGGATCCTCATGTATTTCAACAGTTGACAGTGTTATGGGGAACTCCAGACATAGATCTGTTCGCTTCTCCACTAAATTACCAGTTGCCAAAGTTTTGCACAAAAATGTTTCATCACACAGCTTGGAAGGTGGACGCTCTATCTTTCAGTTGGAACAATCTGCATGTATATGCCTTTCCACCTCTGCCTCTTCTGCCCAAGGTACTTTTGAAGGCCAGACAAGACAAGCCAACCATGATTTTGATAGCACCGGATTGGCCTCGGCAACACTGGTACCCACTACTGAGGAGTTTAGTACGAGAACCTCCATGGCCTCTGCCTTTGATTCCGCACCTTTTGTCACAAGAGGACAGTCACTTCCTCAATGTCAAGATTCAGTCTCTGCATCTAACAGCCTGGCATATTCTGTTTTAGACTCTGGAGGGCCTCAGCTTCCACAACAAGTTTTGAATGTTATTTTGGAGGCCAGGAGGCCTAGTACCAGGAAAGTTTACGCTGATAAATGGAGGAGATTTTTTATTTGGAGCAAAGGAAAGGACTTTGATGTCTCCAAACCTGATTTAAGTGTTGCTCTTCAATATCTTACTGAGTTATTGGACAAGGGTTTGTCTTTCTCCTCAATAAAGGTCCATGCTGCGGCCATTTCTGCTCACTATGATTGTGACCCTCCTTTATTCTCTCATCCTTGGTTTAAGCAATTTCTTAGAGGGCAAAGAATATAAGACCCCCACGTAGAGCTCCTACTCCTGCTTGGGATCTCAATTTTGTGTTGGAAAAACTTACTCTACAACCTTTTGAGCCTGTAGCTACTGCCGAGTTAAAGTATTTATCATGGAAAACTGCTTTTTTTGTTGGCCATTACCTCTGCAAGAAGGGTTTCTGAATTACAGGCCCTCATGGCAGTGGAGCCTTTCCTGATTTTTCATAAGGATAGGGTATCTTTGCGTACTAATCCTTCCTTTATGCCTAAAGTGGTTTCTAGTGTGGCCTTAAATCAAACTATTGATTTGCCTACTTTTTATGCAAACCCCCAAAATAAAGGGGAGAAAATTTTGCATACTTTGGATATTCACAGGCAGTTACGTTATTATTTGAGCAGAACCAAGGAGTTCAGACAGTCTCAGCAATTGTTTGTTTCTTTTGCTTTGGGTTCACAGGGTAAACCTGTTTCAAAACAAACTATTTCTAAATGGATTGGGTTTTGTATTTCTTTCTGTTATTCCCATCATGGTAAGGAGATTCCTGCTGGAATTAGGCCTCATTCCACTAGGGCTACTGCTACTTCTACGGCCTTTATAAGGGGGGGTATCTACAAAAGACATTTTGGAGGCAGCTACTTGGAGTTCAGTGCATACCTTTTCTAAACATTACCACCTTCCTCTTTATTCTAAGTCAAGGGCTGGATTTGCCACTGCAATTTTACAGGGCATTTTAGCGGCCCCTAATGCTTTATGATTTTTACCATCCTCCCTTTCCTGTTGCTTTGGGATTCTACCCATAAGTAAGGACTGCAGCAATGTGAGATGAAGAACATAGTACAGTTTTGTACCTACCATAAATGTAGATGTTCGAAGATCCACATTGCTGCAGTCCAATTTACCCTCCCTCCTTCCCCTCTGTAGTTTGACTTGGTGCTATGCTTTAGTTGATGGTTATTGTTGGGCATGTTTTTGGGAGGTATTCTGTTTTTGGCTGTGGCCTTTCTGGTTTGGCCTTCTGACATCTGGGGCAAGAAAAGACTGAGGATATGACGTCGGTCATGCGCCTTTATACCCTGACGCTCTGATGTCAGATCTAGGCGCCCATGACCGACGTCAGCCTAATACTTTGGTATTCGGGCCGACCGAGGACAGCGGACTACCCATAAGTAAGGACTGCAGCAATGTGGATCTTCGAACATCTACATTTATGGTAGGTACAAAACTGTACTTTATCCCATTTGGGGAAAAAACAAGTACCCGTGAATTACCACATTGGTGGCATTACACTAAACACCAAAATTGTGATAAGAGACTTGGGTACACAGGTGGACAGTGGTCTCACCTTCAATAACCACATTGCCTCAACAGTCAGGAAATCCTTCTACGTGGCACACCTCATCACTAAGGGCTTTTTATCCAAAAAAAAGGAGGTCATTGTCCCACTATACTCATCCATCATTAGACCCATAATAGAATACAGCGCTCCATTTGGTATGTACCTTTCAAGACATCTGCAACAATTGAAAAGGCCGCAGAAATACCTCACTAAAAGCATCACAGGCCTAAAGCAGATGCCCTATGCTGACCGCCTTAAAAAACTCCAGCTATACTCTGTCGCATATCGTCTACTCTGTTGTGATCTCTGCTTAACATACAAGTCCATGTCAAACTCAGAGCCTGATGAAGTCTTACAGTTGGATGTAGACGAAAACGCACTCTGATCTGTTAATAGCGTTTACGTTTTATCTGTGTTCTACTCTGGTTTTGTGAATAAAATCCGTGGGTTCGCTGTTTGAAGACTGTTTCCTTGCTTTTGGATTATTCAAACTCAGAGCTGTTGGACATGCTACACTTAAAGAAATCCCAATCCCTCAGAGTCACACGCTCCAGGGATCTAAACCTTGTCATCACAATAGACAAAACATGCTGGAGGTATAGGTTCCTGACCCAGAGACTCCCCAGACTCTGGAATAGACTGCTCATACATGTCAAGCAGAACGCCTCTTTGGCCCTCTTCAAAAGGAACCTTGATGATTGGATGGGAGAAAGGAAATTCACCCCAGGGATCACATCAGTCACCCTGCTAGACAGGGGTCCAGGGAAGTAAATAGTGTGGGAAGAAATAGCCAGGGAATTGTTATGGCTAGGCTTGTATAGGCCCTAGGGCCGATAGCCTAGTACCAACCTATGAACCTATTATATAGTGCTGTGACCTCTAACTTCGTTATTACAACTTCAATTACAATGATATAATATAGTGGTGATGTGAGAAATAGGACTGAAGCCCAGGAGTCTAAATGGATCATTAGACTAAGGGCAGACCAACACCCAGGACTCAACGACAAAGTACCACTTAAGCCCTTTCTGAAATCTAGAGGGCTTAGATAGTTAATTAATCAGATGACAGGTAGTTACTATGCATATGATTTATTGTTCGTGACAGTAGTTATGTGTTTTCATGTAAAAGAGATTACTTTATATTTGTTCATTTCATTTTTAACTTGTTTTTATATAACTGATGTATGTTGTTATCTTTTACACAGGTTATATATTGCAATCAATGGATGAATTTTGCTATGGGGCTGTTCCTTTAAGAAGCTTTTGTTTTGGCACCTTTTTCCCTTTAAAAGTTTAACAGTTTACCTAGAGATTATTATGGTCTGAGGAAGCCCTTATGGGTGAAAGCGCTTACCGTTGTTCTGTGCAATAATACCTACTTTTATTGTTTTTATCGCTGTCATATTGAGTAAAACCCGTTTTTTATCTTGAACTGCAGTTCGAGTTTGGATCTGCTGAGTTTTGATGTACTTTACTTGTCCTAGCCTTGTGTCGCTCTTACACCAGGTTTTATTTGTTATATTTGTTTTTGGACTGCTTGTGGTGTTAAGAGCATTTACTCCTTGGGAAGTGTTGTTTTTTGGAACTATCTTTATTTGCTGCTTTTTACACTCCCGAGGAGACATGGCTGGATGTGATGAGAGCTCAATAGAGCTGCCCTGTTGATCGTTTTGTGATTTGTGTCTCTGGGGCAGATAATCCTCTAATGTTGTATGAGGGAGTGAATGTTGATGTCATGGAAATGCCTACTGAATCGTTTGATAGGGTCGAGCTACGTTTAGCTGTGGACAAGCTGGAGGCTGATTTCTTGAAATTAAAGAGGCTGCAGACCCAACGGCAGCACTTTGAGGTGTGCATACATCGCAAGATTGTACCGAGAGGCTTGAGGGTATTGAAGATGCCCACTACGGGAACCTCGTACCCGGAGCTGCTCTATAAGTGGCAGCAATTAAATTTAGAGATAAGCCTCAAATACATGACTTTGTTGAACAAATTTTTTTATGCCGGAGGAGCTGGGGCTACGAGAGGAAGTCATGAGACAGCAGAGACTGTTAATTGACCATTATCCAAAGATGGTGGTTGATAGAGCCATTGAAACTGTGTTGGACAATGTACAGCCGTTTGAAAAACGTGTACTTGCTCAGAAACGACACAAGCTGCATAGAGACATTGAGGATTTCCTAATGGGCCATGTCTTTACTTGGCCCAGGTCGGATTCCTCGAGGCAGGATAATATTGCTGTTACTCAAAATGACCAGTTGAATGTACCTAATGGGCAATTGGGGGTTATAGCTGGTAATGTTGATGCAATACCAGGTATGACATGTGATGACAGGAATGTTATTAGTGTTGAACGGCAAGTTAATATTGAAACAGTGCAACAAGATGTACATGCACATAATGGTAGTAATGTGTTGAATGAGGTACGTGATTGTCGTTTTGAGTACTGGTCCATGCCTATTGTTAGAAGGAAGGAACTTAACTCGAAAGTAGTTTATACAGTTGTGGAGTCACATGGGAGTGGTAGTGTTCAGCGCCCTTTCCCTATACAGGTTGCTCACGGGGGGGGGAATGGAGATCTATAAGCAGGGGCAGACATAAAAGGAAACTGTCTGTCGAGTCTCAGATCAACCACAACCAGAAGAGGATGTGGGAGGGAACAGGGACACATTAGTTTATAACATCTCTTCCTTACAAGAGATGAGATAAATGTCATATCTAAGGGACTGACTTTCATTCCCACGAGAAAGTGATCTTACAGAAACGTTAGTTGATTTTAAACTGTTTATTAGAAATCTTTGTCTTAAATTAGAATTTAAGGTTAAGGCTCAGTTATCAAATGCCAAACAGTTTAAGAGACTGAGTTTATATATTCCTAATATACCACCTTTGGTTGCTGTATTTAGTAAGATGGTAGAGAATGATTTGTATAGCATGGGAAGACAGAGCAGGTGCCCTAATGCGAAGGGGAATTTGACCTATGCACAACGGAAGGCTCTGACAAGACTGAGACTTGACACTTCTTTTGTGATTAGACCAGCTGATAAGGGGGGGTGGGGTAGTAGTCATGGATCAGGGTTTTTTTTTATGAGTCGATGAGGAACATACTAGATGAGCAGAGGTTCTATTGTGCTATTAATCATGAGATAGTTGAGTTGCATGTTCAAAGGATTAATTGGATGTTAGAAGATCTTTTTAAGAACCATGTTATAACAGGAGTTATTTGAGTACCTGACGGTCAGTGACCCCCTCTTACCCCTGATACAAGGCCTCCCGAAAATACACAAGGATGGTCATTGTTCACCTATGAGGCCTATAGTTGCGAGTAGGGGGGTGGTCTACTGAACCGTTTTCGATTTATGTAGAGAGCTTTTTGCGTCCTGTAGTTGATGCTAATAGATATGTCTTGAGAGATATGAAGCAGTTTCTCTTGGACTTTTATGAGTGTATGAAACAGGTGCCCACTGACCTCTTTTATATCATGGTCATGATGGATTTTCAATCATTGTTTACAGTTATCCCTAATGAAGTAGGGATCCAAATGGTCTATGACTACCTTAAATCTGACTCTGAACTTAGTGATTCCACTTTGGACTTACTGATCTTGTTCACAGAAGTGGTTCTGGAGAACAACGTGTTTTGTTTCGACTCCCAATGTTACCTGCAGCAGGATGGCGTGGCTATGGGTGCTTCGTGTGCCAATAGCTACGTCAACCTTTTCATGGCTGCATGGGAGACGGATCATTTGTTTGCCTTGGAAGAGTTTTCCCTTTACGTTTTACAGACGTTTTGTGGATGACTTGTTTTTTGTCTGGCAAGGGTCAGCTGATGAGTTATCTGCATTTATTGATAAAGCGAATGGTTTATCCCCATTCTTGAAGTTTAGCCATGAGTTATCTGATACTTGGATTTCCTTCCTGGATGTCTATGTGGAAAGGCTAGATAGTGGTATGTTGAATACAGGGGTGTACAGGAAGTCTTGTCATCATAATGCCTTACTACATAGACACAGTATGCATCCTGGTTATATCTTTGGAAATATAGTGAGAGGCCAGGCCCTTAGGACGTCCCGTTATAATCCTGATCATGAAGGTTTTGAGTTAGAGTTGAAGGATTTATGTAAAAGGTTTACAGACAGGGATTATAAGGATGTTGATATTGAGAGAGGGTGATGTGGGCTTTCCGGCCCGAGAATTGGTACAGCTATGCCCTATTTCTCAGATATGTCAGGAGCTAATCCAGGTTGTGGAATCGCAGAATCTGAGGACTTGGATCATGGCCATAATGGGATTAGGGTGAGGTTGTTTTATACATGAGATGTAGGTAAGATCAAGGATGTGATTAGGTGTCACTGCTATATCTTGACAGTGGACACGGGGATGAGGGTATTGGTAGGTAGTGCACCACAGTTTCTATACAAAAACAAACCCAACTTGAAGAAGATATTATGTTACTCAAGGCATGACTGGGAGGAAGGTGTCACTCAGGGGACTTCTCCCTGTGGCCAGTGTAATTTCTGTGGCTGTGTCAACTCAGATGACTGTTTTATACATCCAGTCCAGGGTGGTATGTTTAAGTTTAAAGTCTCTGCTATTGTATGTCTATGCATGTAGTGTAGCTCACCTCCTGTTCTTCTTGCCCTGCGTTTTACGTGGGCAAGACTGACAGGAGACTGAGGGACAGGATCATGGAGCACGTTTACCAGATTAGGATTGGGTCTATTGTTTATGCCTTGTCCAAGCATATTTCAGCCACGGATGATACACAAAGGTTTAGTTTTAGGGTCATTGAGGATATGTCCATGAACCCCGGGGGGGGGGTGATGTGAGAAATAGGACTGAAGCCCAGGAGTCTAAATGGATCATTAGACTAAGGGCAGACCAACACCCAGGACTCAACTTCAAAGTACCACTTAAGCCCTTTCTGAAATCTAGAGGGCTTAGATAGTTAATTAATCAGATGACAGGTAGTTACTATGCATATGATTTATTGTTCGTGACAGTAGTTATGTGTTTTCATGTAAAAGAGATTACTTTATATTTGCTCATTTCATTTTAACTTGTTTTTATATAACTGATGTATGTTATTATCTTTTACACAGGTTATATATTGCAATCAATGGATGAATTTTGCTATGGGGCTGTTCCTTTAAGAAGCTTTTGTTTTGGCGCCTTTTTCCTTTTAAAAGTTTAACAGTTTACCTAGAGATTATTATGATCTGAGGAAGCCCTTATGGGTGAAAGCGCTTACCGTTGTTCTGTGCAATAATACCTACTTTTATCATTTTTATCGTTGTCATATGGAATAAAACCTGTTTTTTATCTTGAACTGGAGTTCGAGTTTGGATTTGCTGAGTTTTGATGTACTTTACTTGTCTTAGCCTTGTGTCGCTCTTACACCAGGTTTTATTTGTTATATTTGTTTTTGGATTGCTGGTGGTGTTAAGAGCGTTTACTCCTTGGGAAGTGTTGTTTTTTGGAACTATCTGTAGCAAAGTGTTCTCCCCTCACAGTTTCTTAAAATTTCATACGTTTCTTGTAATCAGGACCCATAACCAAGCAAGTGTGCATTGCAGTGAGGCCTGCCTCCATTCAGCCAGGAGATCACTCTCATCATCTGTGAACTCCCCAGCCGGCAACCAGTCCACATGGAGGCCCCTCAGGGTGATATTCAATGCAACATATTTCTCAAGAAGTTTAAGGTCATAAAAGACCATTACTTCTCTGATCATTATTCTCTCTAATGACCAGAATTTGTCCATCTCCCCACTCTCAAGTGTAGAAGCCCAGGGATCTACCGCATCCAATCTACAATTTCTGTCACGAACCAAATCAGCAAACAAAGTACTGACAGTAGTACCTGGAGGTTCAATGGTCCCCATGTTCCTGGAAAAACGATAAACTCTATATACATCACACCACCATGATATTGCCAAAAAGAAACATAAAATCCATGAACAGGAACACCACTGCAGGACAAAATGAATTATTTTATTAACACGCTCTGGTACCTCGGCTTCTTGCCTTCTGCTGGAACATTTTTACAACACAATTTTGTCCCTATATATACCCCCTCTTCCAATTATTTAATTAATCAATTAAATAAAGCTCTACTTAAAATAAACAGTACTTTAAATAAACACTTGCAGACCTTCAAGCTATTGCACTTCCCTTGTAAATCTGTCCCCTGTTCTTTTTGGCACCAAAAAGAATCATGAGTAAGTTCCGAATCCTATTTGGTTTGCAGGACTTCTTGGATGACTCTTTTGTGCAGCAACTTTTGAATCTCTATAGTTGCTTGCTCCCTTAGATTGGGTGGAACATCTTGGATTGTTCTGGTCTGTGAAACTGGATTGTAAAATGGAATGGAGTATGCTCTGGATATTATTTTTAGTACCCATTTGTCTCTTGTGATAGTGTGCCAGTCTTCTGGGTACATGGATAAACGTCCCCTGACTGCCTCCAGAGTAGAGCAGTCAGGCCTCCTTTCAGGAGCGCTGATAAGGGCATCGGTGAAAGGAATCATGGTCACCCTGGTTTTGCTGGCCCCCTCTGCCTCTGAGGTGGCGTCTCCCATTATAGCCTCCTCCTCTGCCCCTGGGGAAGGAATCAACCCATGCATCCTGGAAAATTCTCTGGGATCTTTTGAACCACATTTTCCCACTCTTCTGGCCTTTAGGATAAGGCCTCAAAGGTATGAAAAAATGTACTCCAACGGCAGAGAGAGTTTTTCCTTCCTTCTCGCATCGGGTTAGAGTGTCTTTTACTTTGGGTCCAAAGAGTGAGGAACCATCAAAAGGGCCATTAGTAAACGTAGACTTAAAGGGCTCCACAAAATTGCACAAGCGCATCCAGGAGTGTCTCCTAAGGGTAACTCCGAAACCCGCTGCCCTACTCGCCCCATCTGCTGCGTAGGATATCAGCCTCATGGAGGAGTTGACAATGGAATTTAAGGTGGACAGCTGGGAGGAGAACTTCTCATTTCACCACCACAGCTAATGTACTTTGTAGAGTATCTCCTAGCTGTTTTAGGAGATCTCTTTGTAGCCTTGTAAAGTAGGATAGGTAGTTCAGCGATCGTAGTGAAAATGTCGCTGATGAAAAGACACGCTTTCCGTATCTGTCCATCATTCAAGAATCTTTATTCGGAGGATGAACAGATGAGGAAGTGTCTGAAAGTTCCTTCTTGGTGGCTGCTGCCACCACCATAGCATCTACAGGTACCCCCTTAGTGAGGAAATCCTTTCCCGAAGGAGCTGACAAGAATTTGTTTGGCCTCCGAGGGACTGGTTCCATTGTGTCAGATGACTCCATGCCTTTCGCCTGACCAGGTGTATTAACTCATCGAAAGGCGGAGACACCCAGGAGGCTGAAGGTTGAGATCCAAAAGCCTTCAGGTACAGTGACTCCTCATCAGAAGGGGTGGTGGCCTGCCAGCCACCTCTCTGTTTCAGGATCTCTAGAATATCTGCAAATGAGATATCAGAGGATGACCGTGGGGACCCTTCAGACTCACCGGGGTCAGTGTCTGAAGTGATGGACTCATCTGGGGAGTCTACGTGCTTCTTCTTGCAAGTTCTCTTCAGAGGTGGCTCCTTAGAAGTATATTCTGGAGAGGCCTTAGAGGAGAGGGGTATGCTCAATGGGGGATCCTGAGGCTCTGGTTCTCTGCTGTCCTGTGGAATGGGTGGTGCCGAGACAGTTGGTGCCTTAGGGGGACGAGTGCTAGTATCCTTCTGTGACACTGAATGGGTAGACAACACACTCCTCATCAGCTCAAAGGCGGATCCCGCAGGTTCCGAAGACTCCCTCGGCTCTGAGGAGACAGAGGAAGGCACTGGAACCAACAAGATCAGACCCAAGGCCGATGTAGGAGCTGAGCTAACCCGGGCCGACGCTCCGAGGGGTAGGTTCAGGACCGAAGAAGATCGGGGCCGAGAATCCCCCCTGGGGGTGACCAGGGAACCCCGGCTCCCAGACTCCCCAGGCGGCACCAGGAGAGTCAGAACAGAAGTCAGCTCCGTGAACACCGAAGTGGGTCTTGGAATCGACGGATCCACAGTAAGCGGTACCAAGCACTCTGGCTCCGAAGGTCCAGCTTGGCTTGGAGGAGGAACAACAGTGTGTACAATTGGTACAGAAGGCTCCGAGACCAAATGGGTCGGAGCCGAGAATAATTTAGTGAGCACCGGCGACTTCAATTGTCTGCGCACCACCCATTCCACGTCATCGTTTGATAAGCTCCTGGTGGACTTGGAAGATAGGGATGAAGAGCGAGACCTATGCAGAATTGGAGATCTCAGTGTCAGAGAAACCAGTAAAATGTCCATGGACCGGCTCTGAGAAGAGGTATCTTGCAGCACCGAGGACTTTGGAGCCGAAGAACCAGGCTTGTCAATTAGTGTGACCTCCGACGGCTCCAAGGACTGTGGAGCCGAGGAGGTAGTGGGCATAGAGATTTTTGGTAGCTTGACTGGCGGCTCTGACTGGGCCGATGTTGCAAGTGATTCTCTTCTGGGATTTTTCCTTTTTAGAAGAAGGAGAAGAAGACAAGAAAGAAGAACTATGGATAACTTCCTCAAAAGTTGGTTTTAAGAGCACTTTAAGGATCAGTTTGTTTCTCCTTTCTTGAAATACCCTTGCACTGAAAGAATGACAAAAAGTACAATCTTCCTGTAGATGAATTGCACCAAGGCAATAAACACATATGACATGTCCATCAGTGATGGACATTTTTTGTGAGCACTTTTGGCATTTTTTAAAGCCCGAAGGCTTATGTTCCCTCTCTTTTGGGTCTTTGGACATAAAGATAAGACCACAAAAAACAACAAGAAAGTTTTTAACTATAGGACTATTGAACTATTGAACTTTAGAACTGTTGAGCTATTGAACCACAGAACTATTGAACTATTACGGGAAACACGAAGGAGACAGACAGCTAGGGTGAAAAATCGGGCCACTAACTCAAACGGCCCTATTTCCCATACAAGTTAACAAATTAACTAAAGCCCTCTAACTTAAACGGGTGACGCGCTCTCTAACTTAAATGAGCTACTTAACAACTAGACAGATATTTAATAGCCTAGAGGGATTCCTCTGTACTAAGTGCTAGCCACAAAGTTTGAGAAATCATTTTATGCTCAACTCCTGAGAAACTTGCTTGTCTACAAACATCTGCATTACAAGCTGAAGCTAAGTGAAACTTGTAGTAGTGAATTTTAGTCTTCTGTTAAGTACAAACTTGCAGTTTTAAAAGTACTGTATTTTCATTTTTTCTGTTTCCTAATTGTGTGTTTCTGAACAGTGTGCTATGTGTCTCTCTGCAGTTAGTTTCCCACCCTCCCTCTCTGTTCCTGTGTTGGTATTAGTGTTGGTGGCTCTGGAATTGTCCGCCCCTCCTGTAAGTCTGTATTAGAACACTCCTCCTGGGTCCATCTCATTTGCTTACTTAACCAAGTACAGTTAGATCATATTCTGAGTCTAGTGTTCACTCTACTTAATACAGAGAGAAGATTTGAGAAGGTCAGCCCACTTAGGTTCTTCCTTTCTCTCTTCTTGCACTTAAAAAAAATTTTTTTTGCACTTTATTTATTTGTTTTTACTGTATTTGTGTTTTCTCCTACTTTATTTTGCTTTTCTTTAAAGTACTCAATTTTATTTATTCTGCTGCATTTATTACTGCTTGGTCATAGCCTGATTAAATTGTAACTGTTATTCTAAGTCTTTTGGTTTTAAGCACTTGGGCTTCATACAGGCTGTTTTACATTAAGAAGGTTTGTGGTCTGCACTGTTGTGGCAGGACAGGTAGCTTACATCCTTCCAAGCTGGGAATTGCTGATTGAAGGCCCAGTGTCTGCTATTCTAAAAGTGTATTAGTTCTGGCTTAAGCACTTGGGCTTCAGGCCAGTTATTCTACATTAAGAAGGTCTGTGGTCTGCACTCTTGTGGGAGGAGAGGCTGGATTCTGCCCTTCTGTGCTGGGAATTTCTGGTCACAGGCTTATTGGGACTGCTTATTTGAACTGTTTCTTTCTGAAATTGGTGCACCTTGTTGCTGTAGCATAGACCATATTCAGGCCTGCTGAATCTAGCTTTGTTTGTATAACTTGAGCACTGATCCAGGCCATGTTTTTTTTTGGAGAAGGTTCCCCTGCACCGTAGTAAGCAGAGGTGTGCAGTTAGAACTTGTCTGATTGAAGACTGCTGGAACAGGGCTCAGTTTTGAGCTTTTTTCTGGTTAATTGGCTAACTTGTTTAAGTCAGTTTGTTCATTTTCTATTGTTTTGTGTATATATATATATATATATATATATATATATATATATATATATATAAATTGCACTTTATTCATCTGCTTTTACTGTATTTGTGTTTCTTCCTACTTTATTACTTGGGGCATTGACTACAACTATGATCTACAATATATAACAATAAGTATCCTTTTCTGTGCTTTTAAACTGTTTTTTTGAGTTTATCTGCTTTATTTTCTGAAGAAAAAAAAACAAAAAAAAAAACAAACAAAAAAAAAGTATATATATAGATATATATATATATATATATATATATATATATATATATATATATATATATATATACTTGCTTCCCGCCTTTCTAAACTAGTATACTCCAGTTTTCAGGTTAGTGCTGAATTCAGGTCTGTGTTATAAATCTCTGTGTTTGCCCATACCTTACTTGGATAGAAGGAAGTTTCTCTGTTCACCTGTGAGAGAGGGGAGCTTTGAGCAGCCTATCTGTCCCTGGAGGAGTGGTTTCAGCCCAGAAATTAGTAGTTTATTCACCATTTTGGGCTAATTTCTGTCTCTTTCTTTTCCCTGCTATAAATACCATATTTGCCTGGTTTTGTGAGTCGGGCAGCGCCAGTTAGCTAGGGTAAAACTATTCCCGGCTCCACAAAGTCTCCACTTCAATTTTTCCCTTGGAACTAGACAAACTTTCAACTTAAGCACTCAAGCCATTCATTTCTCAGCCCGGCACTTGCTCAAAACTTATAGCAAGCACTTATAAACCCTAGCACTAGACCCTCCTATACTGTACAGAAGGACAAGGCTCTCTATTCGACCTTACCAGCCATCCAGTAAAACAGTTCACTGTACCTATCCAGGCATGTCCAAAGGACAGTTTCAGGTGTACTCTCCAGTCCAACTGGTGAGTCTGGGCATTTTGAGGCAATGTTACAACTGCCTCATGTACACAGACAACCCCCTCCTCCTACCACCAAACACTAATACATGCGAGAGATGCAGTGATACAGCCAAACTAGAGGCTATGCTCTCTCAACCCAAGAATGGATCAGACAGTCAAGAGGAGAAGGGAAATACTTGCATCACACCACCAGTCTTACATAGACCCATTAAACCAACACTGGCAAAAAACACACATAAATACATGAAAACATACTCGGAGGCTCTAAATTAAAATCTGCAAAACCAACAGAGACCTCCAAAGCAAACATCCAAGCAACCTCCACCCCCTAACACAAACCATGAAACACATACTTCACAAAACCAGTGTGCAATGCAATCACAGCCCTTAAGGCAAAATAACATACCCAACATACTAGTAATAGGTGACTCTATAGTCAGGTACACTGACGTCCCACTCACTAGGCTGAATAAGGAGAAGGTTACTGTTAGCTGCCTGTCGGGTGCCAGGATCCGCCACATAACACAAGCACTCAGGTCACTCCACAACAAGTACAAATATGACTCTGTCATTGTCCATGTTGGTGTGAATGACCTGAGCCGTACCTCCCTGGGCTACATGAAGAGAGACATGGAAGAGCTCTCTGATCACGTAGCCCAGGCCGGTATGACCCTGACCCTGAGTAACATCCTGCCCTCACCAAGAATGATACCACAGTATAAAGAAAAAATTCTCGATTTCAACAATTGGCTAAGTTTCTGGTGTCATTCAAAGGGGATCCATTATCTTTCCGCCTGGGTTGACATGCTCGACAAGCCACACTGCTTCGCTAGAGACGGCTTGCATCTGTCACCCTTAGGCTTCCGAATACTGGCCAAGGCTCTTGCCACCCCCACAGTGCCTTTTTAGGCAAGGCTCAAAAGACAAACCCACCGCCGTAAATAGCACAAGTAACAAAAAACTGAGGGAAATGCTACTCAATGCCAGAAGTCTAAACCACAAAATGCACTCACTCGAGGCACTCCTCAGTATGGAAAAAGTCGATATATGTGCAGTAACAGAAACCTGGTTTAAGGCTCCAGAGAGCACCCCAGCACTACCAGGCTACAATTCATACCATACATTTCGGCCACAGAACCCAAACCGAAATACAAAAGGTGGGGGCGTATCCATATTAATCAAGGATACCCACACCTCCAGGTTAGTGGCACAGCACGATGCTTCAGAGATCATCCACATGCATCTAACAATGGGCAAAACTGCAGTTCATATTGTAGCTTGCTACAGATCACCCACCATGTCCCAGGACCCCCATTCCGCATTTCTGGAAACACTGGGAAACATAAAAGTCCTACCAAACACCCTAATATTGGGTGATTTCAATTACCCAAACACTAACTGGGAGAACTACTCAAGTACTAACTCCCTTGCCCAACTTTTCCTAGAATTTATAAACTCAAATGCCCTAGTTCAGCTGGTCAACACTCCCACCAGAGGTGACAACATATTGGACCTGGTCATCACCAACATGGGCAACCGGTGTTCCACACCAGAGGTCATCCCCTCGCTGGTTAGATCTGACCATAAACAAATCACTTTGGATATCCATATTCCACCCCTACCCCCGGACAAGAAACCCCCCGTGAAAAACTTTTCAAAAGCAAACTTCACGTTACTTAAGACCGAGGTGAAAAGTTTCAAAGCCCCCATGCTGAAGGATAACACTGCCCAAGCTGCAAAATCCTTTACTAATGCATTCTATGGCTAGCAACAAGAATGCATGGATCGTGCCATCCCAAGCAAATCCAAGACTCGCTCCTCCAAGAAAAGGAAACCAGTCTGGTGGACTCCTGTCATAAACAAGCTGTACAATAGAAAGAGGAAACTAGTACAGAAAAGAGTAAAATCCCAAGAAGGGAAGACATCCCTGATCAGTATCAGCAAGAAACTACAATCCCTCATAAAATCATCCAAGGCGAGCTTTGAAAGAAAAATTGCCAGGAACTCCAAAGATAACCACAAGGCATTCTTTAGCTATGTCAAGAATCTATGTAGCAATGCTCAGATCCGCTCGGAGTTAGTGCAGAATGGCACAAAATACACTGAACTGACAGATATCTCCAACATCCTGGCAGACAGGTTCAGCGCAAACTTCACCCCCCTCTCACCCCCAAAAGGGCCCATAACCATACCAGAAGAATGTAGAGTCCCTGAAATCACAGACACTCAGGTTAAAACAGCCCTTTCCAAAGCCAAAAACACAGCATCAATGGAACCAGACGGTGTCCCAGGCTGCATCCTACACGAGCTCAAAGATGAACTAACCCCTCACCTAAACACACTGTTCAAACTCAGCCTCTCCACAGGCTACATACCCATAGAGTGGCGCATAGCAACGGTTACTCCGCTCCACAAAGGTGGAGCCACAACAGACCCTGGGAACTATCATCGTATAAGCCTGACTAGCTTGGTTTGCAAGGCTATGGAGCGCATCATCATGGAACTCATTAACAGAGACATTGGGAACCTCCAAACACTGCACCCTACCCAGTTTGGCTTTGTTAAGGGCAGATCATGCCTCCTAAACCTGGTGGACTTCTTTGAGACAGTTACCAAGGCTATAGATGAGGGGAGGATGGTACACACAGCCTACCTAGACCTCGCTAAGGCCTTTGACACCATTCCCCATTCTGGTATTATAGACAAGCTCACCAACCTGAACATAAATCCCTACGTCAAAAGATGGGTTGCCAACTGGCTCACGGACAGAACCCCCATGGTGAGAGTTGCGGGAGCTAGGTCCTACTCTAAATCAGTTACAAGTGGCGTTCCCCAGGGCTCAGTCCTAGGACCCCTTCTGTTCGGCATATACTTCTCAGAGGTACAGGCAAGCACAGGAGGACTATGGCTGACCAAGTTCGCAGACGACTGCAAACTAGGGGCTATAATTGACTCTCCGGCTGACACAGACATCCTCCAAAAGGGTCTCACTGAGATGGATACCTGGTGTCAAAATCATGGCCTCAAGCTAAATGCTAAAAAGTGCATAGTCATCCTCTTTGGAAAAAACAAAGTACCCACAAACTACTACATAAGTGGTAGTCTCCTAAGTACGGAAGATGTAATAAGGGATCTGGGGGCCCAAGTAGATAGTAATCTCACCTTTGATAATCACATTGCCAAAGTGGTTAGAAAATCCTTCTACGTGGCCCACCTAATCACAAAAGGGTTCGCATCTAGATCAAAAGAGGTCATTGTGCCCCTCTACTCATCACTCATCAGACCCATCATAGAGTACAACGCCCCATTTGGGCTGTACCTTACAAGACACCTGCAACAGCTGGAAAGACCACAGAAGTACCTCACCAAGAAGATCATTGGCCTCAAACAGATGCCCTATGCAGCTCGACTGAAGAAACTCCAGTTGTACTCGGTTGCATACCGCCTACCCAGAGGTGATCTCTGCCTGACATACAAGGCCATGTCCAACCCAGAATTGATGGACATGCTCCACCTAAAGAAAACCTTATCCCCTTGAGCCACACGCTCTAGGGATCTAAACCTCACCACAACAATAAATAGGACGTGCTGGAGAGATAGATTCCTGTCCCAGAGACTTCCCATGCTTTGGAACAAGATCCCAATCTACATTAGGCAGAGCTCCTCACTAATACTCTTCAAAAGAAACCTTGACGAGTGGATGGGAAACAGAAAGTTTACCTCAGGGATCACTTCAGTGGCTGTGCTGGACAGAGGCACAGGGAACTAATCTAAGGGGGCAGCGAACGCCTACACATTCTGACTAGGCTTATAAATGCCTTCAGGCAGATAGCCTAGTACCAACCTATGAACCTATGACAGACAGAAATAACAACCACTACAAGGGATACAAATAGGCCTACTATGCGATGGCCAAAAGCTGTGCCAAAGGGGATAAAACTATAACTATATAACTATAGTGCAATAAAAGACACAAAGATTTAAATATGATTGAATACTAAGCTATCTATAATAAAATAGAACAGTATACAGGAAAAATATAAGAAAAATTTCACAACTTAGCCACAGCCAAGATGAGCGCATCCAACCTTGTAAAGCGGCAAATGAGATCTGGGGAATTACACCACTGAATTGTGGGATACCTACTTGCCACGAGCCAGGTTTGAGACGTTTAGCTATGTATTTGTCCGAGTCAGAGCCGAGAATTGGCTCCAAACCCATCATTGTAAGAATGAAGGCGAGATAGGACAACATAACATCACAAGTTTCCTGGGTTGCATTCAGGGCTTTGTGCATCTTTGCCAATAGAGCTGTAGGCATCAGTAGCTAGACTTAAAAAAAAATGAAGGCAGCATATGAGAGAATTGATGTTTAGGTTTATGCTTGCATGTCATTTTAAAACTCACTTTAAAAGCCTGAATACATTCCATTGACTTATATATGGGTGTTAACCCGGTTTACCTTTATAAAACTGAATCACAGTGGTTCGAATGCTCATATGAGCGACTCATAACCATGAAAGTGAAAAAGGCAACAGTCCTTAATGTTCGAAAAACAGCAAATCGAAAAGCAGATTCGCTGTTTTTTGAACATTAATGTTGAACAAAAAAAAAAAAAAAGGAAGTGTAAAGCGGGGGGCAAGCCCGCCTGCACCCCCCACTTTAATATTCTAACTCCAAGATCGCACTACAATGGGGAAAGGGACCATTTTCTGATCCCCACTATAATGCAAGCCGCCCCAGAATGTTGAATGTGTAGTGAGGGAATGTCAATGTGCATTCGCTCATTGCACATTCAAACCTTTTTCCATTTGGCGTTTGCAAATCTTGCAAACTGCCTTTCGCCCAGTTGCTGTTCGCCTGTGTGCAATACGCACAACTAAAGGTAAACCTGTTAACCCCTTTATCAGTACTTTTTAGTTCTAGCTATCATTTTTTGAAAGCTAAGGTCACACATACACACAGACACACACATATATATTTGCTAATTATCCAAACACATTTAAGTCAAATTTAAAGCAGTGTTCAGCTGTCCCGATATTTGCCTAATGTTTTTGATTTGTTCCTCACAAAATTAGTGATTTTCTGGCAAATCGTTGAGGTTTGAAGTCACTAAATAATGACAGACATTTGAGTTTCAGACTTCATATAATTTTGAAAATACAAAGTAATGCTAAACCTGCTATTCCTAGAATTTTCTAGGTTTATAAGAGCAATATTTTAAATTTGTCCCTGATTTTGGGGCTTTGTCCCCCCATTATTTTTGGTTTTGTCCAGAATTCATTAACTAACAGATTGAGAGGTATGCATCAGGGCACCTCTTGACACTGAGCTGAGGAAGCATTCTCTCTCTTCCTTTCAATACAGCTGTGTAAGGGCTCAGTCTTTAGCAGTGTCTGAAACAAAACTGATTTTAGCTAAATGGAAACTTATTGTCCTGTCCAAAATGGATGCGGTAGAACTTTGTAACCATAACATTTAAGTCTTGTGTCTTGAAATTCTCAGAGCACTGTTGCTGT
>NC_056731.1:1180361954-1180376954 GCF_019279795.1 Protopterus annectens | reverse complement strand
ACCTTTTGCAAGCAGTTCTGGTTTAAATAGTACAGATTTTCACAATACGCCAAGGATTTTGGCAGCAAGAGGTGAGGTAAACAGTGGTGGTGTGAGAAGTGAACAGGTGGATGCACCAAGACTGGCTGTTTCGCCATCTAGTAAAGGACAAAGTGAAACTGCAGTGGATTTTCATAACTGGCTGCAGGTTAGTTTTTCGGCAGACTTTATAAACAAAACTGTCAGACCTGAGCTAGTTTCTGAGAGTTACAGGGTAAAGCTGGTCAGGTTTGAGAAACTGCTTTACAAATACAAATCACTTGACATAGAAAATGCATATTTAACAGAATGTATTTCTGAAAGTATAGTCCCTAAAGGACTAAGAATTTTTAAATTTCCCAATAATGTTGTATTTGGTAGTAACATATATAAAGAGCTTGTAGAAATTTATAACAGATGTGGGCTTGAAGTATTAAAATGTATGATAGTGGAAAATAACATGGTGAAAGGTGAACTGTTAAAAGAAGTTGAAATGTTAAATGAATGTATAAAAAATGATTTGATTCACAGAATTCCTGAGGAAAGAGGGAAGTATAACAATATTAGAAGAGAAATAGATGGACAGTGTAATGAATTGATTAAACGTAAAGTAAAAAAACTTGAAAGAGATATAAATGATTACAAGAATGATAGTGCTTACCCTAAACCTAAGACAGGTGGGAGACACTGGGAATGGAGGAATACTGAAGTGGAAATGGGAAATGAAAATGTGAGGGTTAGTGAACGTGTGTCAGACCTAGATGACTTTGGGGATGATTTTTGTGTAGATCAACCCTTAAGGAAATCTGAAAGGTTAAAAAATAGGGACGGGTATGAAAATGAAAAACAACGGAATCCAAATTTTCGGGGAGAAACCAGAAGGGGGAGGACGAGGTACTGAGTGTGATTAATACCAACCACCCCGATTTAGAAATAGCAGATTTGGTTCAAGACGAAACCAACCCATTTAAACTTACTAAGAATGATTTTAGTATTTATAATTTTAGCCATATAATTTTAACAAATGAGCATTTTAGTTTATTAAGTAAAGGTATTACATTCATTCCTTGGAATAAAGGAAAGCTTGCCAGAATATTAATGGACGTGAAGGAGTTTACTAGGAAAATTAATTTTCAAACTATCTTCAGTCAAAACATTAATTATGAACCAACGAGAATGGTTAGGAGAAGTGTGTATAATCCACCTCTACACCCCCAGATAAAAAACCTGGAAAACATAATAGAAAGAGGGATTAGGGACAGTTTTAATAATGTTAAATACAAAAATAATCTGAATCCACTTGAAAGTAGGACTTTAAAGGAAATCAGGGGTGATAAAAACCTAAGAATTATGAAACCGGACAAGGGAGGTGGAATGTTTTTTATGGACAATATGAGTTATGAGGGCAAAATGAATGAAATTTTGAGGGATCCTGATAAATATTCTAACGTGTCTATAAACGAAATTAATATAGCTTATAGGCGTATAGACATGGTTTTAGAAGAATTATTAATAGAAGGTTTAATAGACAGTAAAACATATGGGTATTTAAAAGTTGAGAAGCCTAGAATACCCACTATGTTCGGGATTCCAAAAATACATAAAGATGAAATTAACCCACCCTTGCGTCCGATAGTCTCAGCAGAAGGATCCAAAACCCTACCACTTGCTAAGTTTATAGATGGAAAGTTGAAGGCAATGTGGGTGAAAATGTGTAATATATTAAAAGACTCATGAGATTTTCTAAGAGGCTTAAAACAAGATTTATGGATGGAAGATTTAAAATTTCTGACCATAGATGTAGTTGACTTGTTCTCAAGTATACCTCATGAACAAGGACTAAAATTATTGGAAGAAATAGTGTTTAAAGACAATAGTTTAAGTCACAATGAATGTACTGTAATTATGCAGTTAATTGATCTGGTTTTAAAATACAATTTTATTTATTTCAAGGGAGAATATTTTCACCAGATAAAGGGAGTAGCAATGGGGGCAGCTTGTGCCCCTACGTATGCGAATCTGGTACTGACTAAATGGGAAGAGAAGTTTGTTTTACAATCGGAATACAGGCGGTGTTGGGCACAATATAAGAGATTTTTGGACGACATCTGTATTCTTTGGGTGGCACCCAAGGAACAGGTCCCTTTATTCATTGATTTTATAAATGAAATTACTGATTTTTTACAATTTACTTATACATTGAGTGAGGATACTCTACAATTTTTGGACATAGAAATTTATAAAAAAGACAATACATTCCAGTCAAAGGTTTATAGGAAAAAGACTTATTCAAATTCCGACTTACATTACAAGAGTGCTCATCCTATGCATTATAAAAGAAATATAGTTAAAGGCCAGTATATCAGGTCATATAGAATGACTTCAAATGAAGATGATTTTATTAGAGAAATGAATGTTCTTAGGAATATGTTTAGAAACAGAAGTTATCCTGACTGGTTAATTGAAAAGACTGAGGTTGAGGTTCTGGAAGGTAGGAAGGGTAAATTCAAACCTATTCTGGGAATGGATGTCACTGAAAATGATGTAAATACAAGAAAGTTAGAAGAGAACGTCAGCAATGCTTTGGTACTTAAATACAATGCCAGTTCAAAGATAATGAGGGAGGTGGTGGAAAACGAATGGAACAGATTTATTGCCTTTACTGACCTAGATAATATTTCGAAAGGTAATCTAAAGGTAGTATATAAAAATTCCAACAATCTAAAAAAGTTATTGGAAAGTAACCTTGATACTTGGTATTTTAATGGGAGGACGAAGAAAGGAACATTTAAATGTGGTCATTGTTCACAATGTACCTACGTTATAAATAAAGAGGAAGTTTTTATAGAAAGTAGAAACACAAGGTTAGAAGGTAGGGATTACAATAATTGTGACTCCAAGGGCCTAGTATATCTGGCATTGTGCCAGGTATGTCAGGCTTTTTATGTTGGAAAAACAGAACGGAAACTGAAAAGGAGAATTTATGAACACTTGTATGATATACAGGTAAAAAAGGAAACAAATGCACTTTACAAACATAGTAAGGAATGTCCGGCAGCACAATTTGTTTTTTATGTCATTGAGAGAGTGGACATGGATGCAAGGGGTGGGCTTTGGGAGGAAAGAATTGAATATAGAGAGTTGTATTGGCAACTAACCCTGGAGGCAAATAAAGTTCCTGGTCTTAATGAAAATATTTACGTAGCCCCCTTTTGAAAATGAGATCAGCAAAATTGTAGCAGTCTGGCTTGGTAATTTTAGAAATTTGCTTAAATGTTCCCTTATATGGTCTCCTAAATGTTTTTCAATAATATTTTTCTACATGCTTTTTCTATTTATTAAAAGTCCTTTCAAATGTTATTCTTAATACATGGTTTTAACACATGGTATTAATCAATTGGTAATGTGTGTTTTTTAAATAGCGTATACATTGTAGATTATTTAATGGTAATTTTATATATAGTCAAACATTCATTTTAAACATAAAATATTTTATAATATGCATACTACATTCATTTTTTAAAACACATTTTATGATGGATATGTTTTAGGGTAAGTCGAGATTTTTGTTATTTGTTATTTCTTGCTATTTCTTTCTTGGCCACTAGATGGCCTGTTTGTATCCTGTAATAGTATCACAAGTATTCGTGACAAGTTTCCTATTGTATTTTATTTTATTCATTCATTTTATTCTATCAAAATTGGATGTATTTTTTTAAATGAGAAGTGCGTTCATGGTAGGATTATGTGAGTAAGTAGTGTCATGTCCACACATTTTCATTTTAAAACATGTTAAGTTACATTAAATAAGTTTTTAACTGTTGGTTAAAAGTACAAAAGCATTCTTGCAAGTACAAGCTGATTGCTTAGTAAATGTGATTGGTTAATTAGGATAATAACATACAGCATAAAAGGTTCCAGTTTTGTATCAGCCCACATCTGATGAAGTAGGATAAACGAAAACGTACTGTGTATTGTGAGACGTTAATGTGAATTGCTTTTGTGCTTTGTGGATTAAACTTTGGCTTGTTGTGGCAGCACAGGTCCGTGCTTTATTGTTTCGCCTTCTTGGTCATCATTTTGTTTTATTTTGGTTTATTTGTCAGTGTGGTGACCTGGTCAACATTACATTATTTTTAGTATGTAGCTGTGTACTAGAACAACTAGTCACTGAATAAATTTAAGAGTGTACGGTGGTGGTGCTGCAGTAGCATTGTCGCCTCACAGTAAGACGCTGTCCTGTTCGATTTTCAGCTAGAGCGTCTTCTGTGTGGAGACATACGTGAATGGGCATACCTTCGTTGAAGGTTGTGCGTCAGAGCTGGCAACTCGGCACGTAAAAATCTACTCCCAATCATTAGTGGACCGGAGTTCCACTGTGGTGACCCCTAACCGGGAAAAGCCGAAAGACTCAACAACAACAACAACTGGGAGCGCATTATGTGCCTTGACAGTTAATTTAGCAGAGAGATGTATTGGTGTATGGATACTGTATAGAATAGATTATTACTTTCTCTACATATGCAGATTGTTTCCACATGATTTCCACTTGCAGAATTAATGGATAATTGGTGCAGAAGGATAGTGTTCAGTAACATGACTGAGTGCTTGCTTGACTACTATCCATGATGCTAGCTGTTTGGCTGAAGAGAGGGGCGGATTAAGTAAATGGAGGCTATTTCTCTTCTTTCGAGAAGGAAGGATGATGGCTGTAGCACCACTTGACCATCCTCTGATAGAGATTGAGGAAGGTCTGGGAATATGTGTGCTGGAAAAATATTTTAAGCACGAACTGTTGTTTGTGTAGTACATGTGTCTGGAAGCACACAGATGCATGTGTATGCATCTTGGTAAGGAACTCCCTGTATTAAGGGAAGAGAATGACAGGGAGAGCAAGAGGAACCCAAAGTAAGTAATAAAAATGTTCCACTTGCAAATGCGCCATACCCCACAGTATTACTTTACTTTTGTGGAAGGCATCATAAAAGATATCAATTAAGTATCACTGCTATGGAGAATTCGTAAAATAAATGTGATTAAGTCTTGGATGGCTGTCAGTCTTCTGAACACATCATAAAACATTTAGAAATCCATAGGAAGTACATAGTTAAGATATCTTACATTATTCTTTCGCAAAGCTTGGTTGTAAGTGAGATAGTAACTTTACCATAGTCAGTTCATTTTAGCCACTTCATGTGAACAGCTGCTTGAATTTCTTCAACTGTTTGTCATGTCTAGGGTAAGGTCTGAGCAGTGATAATACAATCCTTTAACTTTTTGTGATACTTGTGTCTTGTATATTGTATAGTACATTTTCTGTTATCTTTGGGACATGTATTTTTCTGACTAATTACATCCACAGAACAATATTGAACAACTTTTCTTCCTGGAGACAGTTTCTTAAAGACTACCATCTAAAATGTTTTTTTCTTTTTTACAGGAGGATCATAATATATCTTGTTGCAAACATTGTGCACCTTTTAATATTGTCGCTTGTCCAGTTAGGATAAAACAGATGAGCATTTCTGGGTTCTGTTCAAGCAGGTTTACTATGTACAAATACATCAGGATTGAGGCTTAATAATGTTAACTTAGATACACTTATAAACAAAGTAGCTGTTACACTCATACATGCTCACCCTCTGGCTGCACTCTCAAAATGGCACTGAAGCTAGGCAGTGGTTGCTCTCTATATGCACATGCTGTCCTTGAAACACTTCTTAAAGGTGCAACATACACACACTGTTCTACAAATATCAAAACCCTTTCTTAGGTATGTAAGGAATTTAGTAGCTTTTATAGAGCACCATAAGTTGCATCATTTAGGCAAGGGGATCCTTGCCAGCAGTTCAGCATGAGATTATATTAAACAATCAAAGTTTCCTGTTTTGATAGGACCAGGGAAGTTAAAGAGCTTAGGGTGTCTCTAAAAAGTGTTAAGGAAAATTCAAGAAAATTTCTACTGCACCCACTCCTGCCTCCAAGCATGTTCAGGTGTCTGAGGATGAAGGTGCTAAACTTTTTGTCAAGTAGGTTTGCATACCTGGCGTTGGAAAATGCAGAATTCAGTCCTCCAACTGTGTGAAGTATCCAGAAGTATTCCTCCTCCTCTATCATCAGTCATATATTATTTTGAGAGGATTCACAATGAGAAATTACTGTGGATAGGGCCTCGTCTGTCTTCAGGATGGTTGCGGTAGCTGAAAATCAAAGGCAGAACTTGGGTTTTTATAAAACCGAGAGAAATTTTCTCAGCCAGATGTTGGTTCTGAGTCATCCCTGGGGGCAGTCAGAGAAGATGTGCATATGAAAATGGCTCTGGAGCCTTTAGAGGTTACTGCTACACCCTTTTTCTGATGAATTTTCCAGTATTATGCTGGGACTGTCTGAACCTTGGGTACCCGTATAGCAGATGTCTAAAGATAGGCTAACAATAGTCTTTTGGGAGTAGATACCTGACCAGATGATGGTGGTGGGTCAGATCATTATCTATGTATCTAAGATATTTCTGTTCATATTTTGGTTATGTAAAAGTTGTTAAAAATACTTTGCTCTTACAAAAATCCACTCATGCCCTCTTTGGAGAGCCTAGGTTGTCCACTTCAGGGGTGATGGGGGACAGAAAAGGAAAAAGACAATCTACTTCCTCAGACTGTCTGAATTTTAAGGATGGTGATGAGGACTTGGCTTACTCCATTCTTATTTACTCATCCCTAGAGTTTGACGCAGATGAAGAATATTCATTGCCCTTGTGCTCACCCCAGTCTTGTAACTTTAGTGATACCCTGAATTTGATGAGAGACCAGAAATAACTTACTTTACTGTCACTGTAACAGCAAAAAAGTGGATGGTACAGGAAGTACTGTAGCAGTATATCCTAATTGTGCTGGTATGATAATTTCTTAGCTTTCTTCTTCCCTATAAAAATATATGCTGGTTACATGCCATTGTAACTGGCGATAGCAGTTGGCATAAGAATCCCCATATAGCCACATACTCTCTTTATTTTTTCGTATAATTAAGAAATTATTAATTGCTCCTTTATGTTTCTACATAAACCCAATGCTGACCATTCATAAGCAGCAATATAGGTGTCATTTTACTGAGAAATATTCAATACAGCGTTGTAAAAAGACAAAATTCATCTAGAGAGAATAT
This sequence comes from Protopterus annectens, assembly GCF_019279795.1. Classification (NCBI taxonomy): domain Eukaryota; kingdom Metazoa; phylum Chordata; order Ceratodontiformes; family Protopteridae; genus Protopterus; species Protopterus annectens. The sequence goes on along the minus strand of NC_056731.1, from coordinate 1,180,369,778 downwards.
CTTCCCCTTCCAAAGTCCATTAACATGAGTATTTCTGGTAGAAAAAATGCACCTGAGACTAACACGAACACATAATGTTTGCTCTGTCTAGGGCCTGACAACAGTATTGAGTCTTGTGAAACTTATCAAAAATTAATAAAGCAGTTAGACTGAGAGGACTTAAAGCTTTTAATGTATCTGAAAAACATTTGAAGAAATTAAGAAAGACAATCTAATTCTAGAGCTAAGGGCACTCCTGGAAGTTATAGAATGGAGGAAGGAAAGAGAAATCTCTAGAGAAGCAGATCAATAAGGAGTCATTAAATCAAATAAGCAAGCAAGCAAAATCATTTTTCTTTAGAGGATATGGCTGGTCCTTCATTGTTATCAAAACAGCGATTTCAAAGCCAGGTATGAATCCATACAAGTGTGAGCTGCCATCGTTAGTCTGTGCTCCTTATAAAAGGAGGCCTGCTCCAACATCAGAACCTGCAGTGGAGTCACAGAAATTAACAAAAACAAACTAAACGTCTGAAAGAAATAACAGTCAGGAACACTCTGGTTAAGCCTCAAAGCATGATTGCTTTTTAATCCAATATGCAATTTCGTTCAATTCTCTGGTCAAACTTCTTCGGACTAAAACAATTTTCTGACACCATTTCATTTAAAACACACAAATAGAAATCACATGTTTCAAAAACACCTATCACAATATCACAGTAATTAAAAACATAATCAACACTTATCCTCCCATAACTAGCAGCAATAAATGGGCGGATAACTAAATTCTCACTTATGGCTGTCTAAAAATGTACTTAAAATGTTCTGCTTAAAATATTCATATATAAAAAACCTTAGTTGAACGTATCAAACACACATCAACCACAGATGGAATGAGCAGCACAGTTACATACATTAAAGACATAACAAAAGTGTCCCTCTAGCGCACAAAAAAATAATAATAAATAAATGTTTTAGTTAAGTACATCAAGAGCATATCGAGTACCAGTTAAATTAGTACACAATGTGTAAAAACATCCCACCGTAAAAATGTTCCACAATAGCGGAACGTATACGCTAACCATAACAGTAGCCTGCTGGCAAAGGTGTTAGAATTCCTTTTTATTATTCATTCTTCATTTACGACTTCGCACGCTCACCCTTATTCTGGCTTAGGAAAGCTAAATAAAATGTTTTTACCTAATAAACCTTCTTTGCAAAACAGATAATCCAAAAAACATTAAGAACCAAGGGTCTCAGCCTCTAATAGTTAACATACTCGGATCCGTCAGCGTAAGTCTCCACCCCATAACCTCATACGTCATCAAGTAGGCAGGCTGTATTGGCGACTGGCTACCCTGTCACTAGCAACAAACACAGCGTACTTAGCGATCTAAGATGTATTCGTCTTGCTTCCAAAGGTCAGCCACCAATTTATAACTGAGGGGCTAATAATGGTAGATAGTAACAACCAGGTCTACCAAGTTCCCTGTAGATAAGATGTCACTAAATATCTATAATATACGCTATTGAGCTAAACAGGAGCTACCATTAGGGCAAAAAAATATATACAATACATTTTCAATAAGCTAATATAAACTTGTTAGGGAGGAGAATAAAAAATGCCACTAGAGTAATCCAAGTCAATCAGGAAACAAAAGAGGGATATACACGTCTAATCGTACCATATATATAAGGTAAGATAGGCCAGTCAGGAAGCATTAAAGATATAAGTCACATCAAATCATGACCCATATAGAATTCATATAGCTGCCCCCAATAGTCAACAATGCATGAACAACCACAACCACTGCAAGATACTACAGACTCACAAAGTGAAAACATGGCATGTGTGAATATTATTCGTCAAAATGCTAAGTTATATAGCTAAAGAATACTATACACAGTAGACAAAAGCTGATCAAATTCATATTGCATTGCTATGAAGAATCCAGCTCCAGCCACCATGAACCCTTCAAGGTGCTCTAGCCTCACAATATGAAAAATGACATGTATAAGACTAAATCATCAAAATACTGAATTATATAGCACGGTAGACTTAGACATTATAGGCATAAACTGATTAAATTCATATTAAGTTACATTTGGAAAATCACGCCAGTATGCATTCTATGTCATAATTTATCTTTCCAAACTTTTCAGTTTTAAAATACATTTAATCGAACAAAACATGCACAAAAGACATTTAATCGAACAAGCATCATTCAGCCTGGGTATTTATATACATACATCAAGCTTGATTTGCCAAAGCAGTTCAAGTTCTTCCAATTTTAAGCTCTTCGGGCCTCCCCTTATGTTGTGTGTAACTTGACAACCTGACAACAGTAGCAGGTTTTGTGAGAGCGGATCAGAATATCTTACTGAATAGATTGATGACAGGGCTGGGTTCCCAGCAGAACAATAATGCTAATCCATCAGTTACGAATGCGGATGGGACCAATAGCCCAAACCAGCTGAATGTACCCTCGGGGCTTATTGGGTTCCCCATTCTTGAGGACTGGGTTAATGGAACTTCAGCATTATTATTTGATTACCCAGCCCTTGAAAGGGGACAACTGGCTGGAGGTTTAAATATGAACCAAGCAACATCAGTATCAATCAACGAGAAGCTTAACAGCTTAGATCATAAACTTCTGAAATTAAAGAAGTTAGAACTCGAGATACAGTACTTTAAAGAATGTATTAAGGAACAGATGATACCAAAGGGTCTACGGAAGGCACAGTACCCCACTGGGCTGGAAGTAAATTCACCTTTCCACCTAGAGTTTATCCAGCTCTTCGATAGACAAGGAATGGAACTGATGGAATTAATGATTAAACATTACACTATATGGGTGGAATCAATTTCCAAAGAAGTCACTTCATTGGATAATGAAATTAAATCTGACCTGGACTTCTCTAGGTATAAATATGATTATTCGAGAATTTTCAATAGTATTGACCAACTGCTCACTAAATTAAAAGCTATAAAGTGAAAAAACTAGAGCAAGATAGATGAGCATATGATGCTGGAAGTGCCTATCCACAACCACCTTTGTCACAAAGGTGGACAGATTACAACTACCAGCACAATAAGCATGGAAACATTGAAGTGAACGAAGATTTGGAGAATGATGATTTAATCGTTGAACGGGAGGGAACCCCAGGGACCAGTGAGGTGAGAATGAGCGACAGGATTAAGAACCAGGAGCCTAAACATTCAAACCACCAAACTTTTCGGGACCCACATCAGTTGGGTACCATCCCCAAACAACAGAACAAGCCACAACCCAGGAGGAACAAACAGAGGTTCTACAAATGGAAGATATAGAAAATAATGGCATTAAAGTAGGCACTAACATTGCAGGTGACTTCAGAATTTACAATTTCTCCTCATTGTGTGTGACATCAGACCTTGTAGAGCTACTGGTGAAGGGGTACACGTTTGTCCCTAGTTTTCATATGGACCTATCAAGGACAATTATCGATTTCAAATGTCTTGTAAGGAAACTGAATTTGAAGGTATTGTTGGGAGATGGTCCAACTGAATTGAACAATCCCTTACGCATAGCCAGCACTTTTAACCCTCCAGTTAATGCAACATTACAAGTATTTGAAAGATTGTGCGAGTTGGACCTTCGTTTAATATATGGTAGAACAAATATGAGGTATCTACCTACATTTAGTACAAACTATAACGTGTCTAAACAAGAGTGGGAATCTTTGACCCATTTGAGAGAAGCAGATGTGAGAGTTAGTAAGCCTGACAAGGGCAGGGGCCTAGTCATAATGGTTAATTGGGACTATGTAGCACGTATGCATAGGATCTTGGCCACAGCGGCATACCAAAAGGTCTCTTTGAATAAATTCAATGTAGCCCAACAAAGAATTAGGAGCCAAATTGAGGAATTCTTTATAGTTGGAAGAATTGATATAAAGACATACAACTATCTGAATATGTCATTTCCTTGGACCCCGGTCCTGTTTGGTATTCTTAAAATCCATAAAGGTATGACAGATCCCCCAATGAGACCCTTGATAGATGCAAAGAATTCCACCACTTACCCCTGCGCCAAATGAGTGGAGTCCATCCTAAAGAAATATCTACCACTCGAGACACAAATTTGTAAGGACTCATGGTCATTCTTACAGAAGATAGATCAATTGAAATTCGACGATGACCATGGGTTCCTTACAATAGACGTGAAAGAGCTATATACCTCAATCCCCCATGAAGTAGGATTAGAGTGGATACAATCTGCATAGGAGAGGTGCTGATAAAATGGAGATTGATCTGGTGCTTGAACTATTGGATGTCATTTTATCCAATAATTTCTTTCTATTCGACAGCGAATATTTTTTGCAAAGGATAGGGGTGGCTGTGGGGTCACCTTATGGGGCAAGTGTGGCTAATTTAGTCATGGCCCAATGGGAGTTCGAATTTATTTTTGAGGTTAAATGTATAAGAGATGAGATAGTTTTCTACACACGTTTCCTTGATGATATTTTCATTATCATCAAGGGTGATAGAGATAAAGCAGAGTCCCTGGTTGATTATTTTAATAACACCACAAGTTTTTTTTTAAATTTACAGCTAGCTTTAGTAAGGATGAGATTAGTTATTTAGACATCATCTTAAAGAAGGACGTCCACAACCAGGGTTGCACAGCAAGAGTGTATAGAAAAAGTACATGTTTGAACTCCTTATTGCACCTCACAAGTAACCACCTCCATCATCAGAAGCGCTCTGTAGTTAAAGGGCAATTGGTAAGAGCGGCGAGGATAGTAACCTTAGAGGAAGACTTCATAAATGAATGTCTGACCTTAAAAAGAATGTTCCTCAGTAAGGGATACCCTGAGAAATTGATTAAATCCTTGACCTTGAAAGTGAAACTCAAGAGGAATAAAGGGATTTATGCCCCTATATTAAGCACTACTTACTGTAGAAGCCCTAATGTTGAAATTGAACAGTGGAACATCACAGGGGAGTTGAGCCTGAATTGTGCATATCTATTCCCCATGTGCCTGATCACCACCTTCAACATGGACAACCAGATGATTAAATATATTTAAAATAAAAATTGGGATCTAATTAAGAGCAACACAGACTTGTCGTGTAGAATAGGGGACCCACCTAAGATTACATATAGGAGGGGACCCAATTTGAAGAATCTGTTGGAGGATAAAATATTAAGGCAATCTAATTTGGCTGGCATGTCTAGATGTGAGAACTGCAACTTTTGCAGACACATTGGGTATTTAAATCATTTGACGTCAATGGCATGGAATATAAAATTAGACATAAATTTAATTGTAATTCAAAGGCCGTTAAATATCTGACCAAATGCCAGCAATGCTCAGCCTATTATGCAGGCAAAACGGATCGGAAGGTCCGCTGAACTTATCTATGAGCATCAATATGCAATCTTTAAGGGCAAGCTGGAGAATGCCTTGGCGAAACATGTCATGTTTTACAGGCCATTTCTTCAAATATTCGGCTATTGATCAAGTTACACACAACATAAGGGGAGGCCTGAAGAGCTTAAAATTGGAAGAACTTGAACTGCTTTGGCAAATCAAGCTTGATGCATATAAATAGCCAGGGTTGAATAATGCTTGTTCGATTAAATGTATTTTAAAACTGAAAAGTTTGGAAAGATAAATTTTGACTTGGAATGCATACTGGTGTGATTTTCCAACTGTAACTTAATATGAATTTAATCAGTTTATGCCTATAATGTCTAAGTCTACCGTGCTATATAATTCAGCATTTTGATGATTTATTCTTATACATGTAATTTTTCATCTTGTGAGGTTGGAGCACCTTGAAGGGTTCATGGTGGCTGGAGCTGGATTCTTCATAGCAATGCAATATGAATTTGATCAGCTTTTGTCTACTATGTATAGTATTCTTTAGCTATATAACTCAGTGTTTTGACTATTAATGTTCACACATGCCATGTTTTTGCTTTGTGAGTCTGTAGTATCTTGCAGTGGTTGTGGTTGTTCACGTATTGTTGACTATTGGGGGCAGTTATATGAATTCTATATGGGTCATGATTTGATGTGACTTATATCTTTAATGCTTCCTGATTGGCCTATCTTACCTTATATATAGGGTAGGATTAGAAGTGTATATCCCTCTTTTCTTTCCTGATTGACTTGGGTTATTCTAGTGGCGTTTTTTATTCTCCTGTCTAACAAGTTTATATTAGCTTATTGAAAATGTATTGTATATATTTTTTGCCCTAATGTTAGCCCCTGTTTAGCTCAATAGCGTATATTATAGATATTTAGTGACATCTTATCTAACGGGGAACTTGGTAGATCTGGTTGTTGCTATCTACCATTATTAGCCCCTCAGTTATAAATTGGTAGCTGACCTTTGGAAGCAAGACGAATACATCTTAGATCGCTAAGTAGGCTGTGTTTGTTGCTAGTGACAGGGTAGCTAGTCGCCAATACAGCCTGCCTACTTGGTGACGTATGAGGTTATGGGGCAGAGGCGTACGTTTACGGATCCGAGTATGTTAACTATTAGAGGCTGAGACCCTTGGTTCTTAATGGTATTTGGATTATCTGTTTTGCAAAGAAGGTTTATTAAGGTAAAAACATTTTATTTAGCTTTCCTAAACCAGAATAAGGGTGAGCATGCAAAGTCGGAAATGAAGAATGAATAATAAAAAGGAATTCTAACACCTTTGCCAGCAGGCGACTGTTATGGTTAGCGTATACGTTACGCTATTGCGGAACATTTTTACAGTGGGATATTTTTGCACATTGTGCACTAATTTAACCTGTACTCGATATGCTCTTGATGTACTTAACTAAAGCATTTATTTATTAATATTTTTTTATGTGCTAGATGGACACTTTGTCATGTCTTTAATGTATGTAATTGGGCTGCTTGTTCCATCCGTGGTTGATGTGTGTTTGATACGTTCAACTAAGGTTTTTTATATATGAATATTTTAATCAGAACATTTTAAGTAGATTTTTAGACAGTCGTAAGTGAGGATTTAGTTATCTGTCAAATCTGAAACGAAATGCCCTGCACGTAGGTACTGCACGGCTGGAAAGTACCACATATGAAACAACAGTAGCCAGCAGTTTTAGTTATCTGCCCATTTATTACTTCTAGTTTTGGGCGGATAAGTGTTGATTATGTTTTTAATTACTGTGATATTGTGATAGGTGTTTTTTAAACATATGATCTCTGTTTGTGTGTTTTAAATGAAATGGTGTCAGAAAATTGTTTTAGTCTGAAGAAGTTTGACCAGAGAGATGAACGAAATTGCATATTGGATTAAAATGCAATAATACTTTGAGGCTTAACCGGACCATTCCTGACTGTTATTTCTTTCAGGAGCCCCAGAAGTTGTTTTATAGTTCCATGATCTCCTGGCCCAGTAGAAGGATATTTGCTGTATTGTTATTGAAACTTGAAGAGATTGCCTTAGCTTTCACTTAAAAAGGCATGTGGATAAACCAGTGTAGACCTCTTCCATCTTCCAGCATGCTTTCCTGTCATCTTTTGATTACAAATGGTTCACTGGGAAGTACTTCTACTTCTGAAAATAAGCAAGCATCGACTGAAATGCTTGTTCAGTTCTATGGATTCGGCCTCTAGGCTATAAGGAGTTATGACTGGCTCAGAACTGAGGTGTACACAGAGGAAGTTCCCACTGAAATTCCAAGGGCCATGCTTGCAGCCATTGGAATAGTGGAACTGAAAGTGCTAGGAGGCAGTGTATACTAACTCTAACGGCTGCAGTACCTTGGAATATTCCCATTATTATGGAGTATAGTAGAGTCTTAGAGATAGTATATGTGGAGGAATGTGGT